>NW_007749349.1:1403-9265 GCF_000696425.1 Galeopterus variegatus | reverse complement strand
GTTTGTTAATGAATTTTACTGGCAAAGCAAAGAGCAAGCCAAGAAACAAACAAACAAACAAGTTTTGATTACTCAATTAAAATTACCAGTTTCATAACTATCAAGGAATAGCACAAAGAAATATTTGGGGTGATGGAATTGTACCGTATTCTGGTTGTGGTGGTGGTAGTGGTTAAATGAATCTATGTATCCACTAAATTATATTGAGCTATATAGCAGAAAAATAAATTTTATCATTGATAAATTTTAAAAATAACATAAAGAAGATATTTGATAAAATATTTAAGATATTTGGTGTCTGAAATCTTCTAGATAGCTTTAGGATGGGGGCTGATCATAGAAAAGACCAAGACAGAATTAGAAGGTTGGAATTTTCAGCCCCACCCCTCAACCTCTGAGGAGGTTAACTTGATCACTAATGGCCAATGATTTAGTCAATACTGCCTATGAAATGAAGCCTCTATAAAAACCCAAAAGAACTAGGTTTGAAGAGTTTCTGGAAAACTGAAAACATTGAGGTTCCTGAGGGTGGCTGGCTGAGGACTGCATGTGCCTCTTCCCCCATACCTCACCCTGTGCATCTGTTTATCTGTATCCTTTACAATGAATGAATAAACACGTTTTCCTGAGTTCTGTGAGTTGCTCAGCAAATCAAACCTGAGGAGGGATTTGTGGGAACCCCAACTTATAGGTGGTTGATCATAAGTCCAGGGACCTGAACTTCCATCTGGCATCTGAAGTGGATGTGGTCTTGGGGACTGAGCCTTCAAATTGTAAGACTGAGCCCTTAGTCTCCATGTAGATGGTATCAGAACTGATTAGTATTAGAGAACACCCAGCTGATGTCCACAGAAGAATTGCTTGGTGGGTGTAAGAAAACCCTAACATATTAGCTCACAGAAGTGTGTATTCTGTGTAGATTATTGCTGAGTGAGAATATAAGTAAAACACTTTGTTAGTGTTTTTCTATATATTCTTGGAATTGCTTACTTGCTGGTGGGGATAAATCCCCACACATTTGTTCACAGAAGTCTTTTATGTTGATTGTTCTAGTGGGATGGCAGGGGGAAAACTGTTTTGTTTGTACTCAACCACTCAGGAGAATTCTTGGAAAATTGATATATTAGATACTATACAATACTAGATACTATACCTAAATACATGCCTTCCTTATGATGAAGCAAGTCCATACCCACCAGAAACAGTGCTATTTTTTACATTTTCACCACAAATTTATACCAAAATAATTAATAGAGGCCAAAAATTGGAAACAAATTCAATTCCATTGTATTTCTCTACAAATATTTAATGACAAACTTTAATAGTTCTTCAAATTTTTTTCTTTTCTATTTCAAAATATTTAATTGACAAATAAAATGTGTATATATTCAAGATGTACAAAATGATGATTTGATATGCCTATACATTGTGTAATAATTACCAAAGTCAAATTAATTAACACATTCCTCACAACCTACAGTTTTCACTTCTGTGTGTGTTAAGAAAACATAAAATCTACTCTCAACAAATTTCAAGTAAATAGTACAGTATTATTAACTATGGTCACCATGCTGTGCATTAGAGCACCAGAACTTATTCATCTGATAGCTGAAAATTTGTTATATTCAGTTATAATAATTAACTTTGAGCAAACTCTCCTCCATTTTCTCAGCACCAGCTCTTGGCAACCACAATTCTACTCTGATTCTAAGAGTTTGAATTTTTTAGATTTCATGTACAGGCATATGTTGTTTCATTTTGCTTTGTTTTATTGAGCTACCCTTTACTGAGCTTCGCAGATACTACAATTTTTTAAATTGAAGTTTTGGGGCAACCCTGCATCAAGCAATCTATTGGCTCCATGTTACCAAAAGCACATGCTCACTTTGTGCCTCTGGGTCAAGTTTTGGTAACTCTCATGTTATTTCAAACTTTTCATTATTGTTACATGTCTGTTTGGTGGTCTATCAGAGATCTTTGATGTTACTATTGTAAATGTTATGGGGCACCACAAACCATGCCTATATGAGATGGCAAAACTTAATAAGCATTGCGTGTGTCATGAATGCTTCACCAACTGGCCATTTCCCTGACTCTCTTCCTCTCTCACAGCCTCCCAATTCCCTGAGAGACAACATGTTAAAATAAGGCCAACTAGTAACCCTACAATGGCCTCTTAAGTGTTCAAGGATGAGGAGTTACATGTCTCTCACATTAAATCAAAAGCTAGAAATGATTAAGCTTAGGGAGCAAAGCACAGTGAAAGCTGAGATAGGCTGAGAGCTGGGCCTCTGGCACCAAAGCCAGCCAAGTTGTTAATGCAAGGATAAAGTTCCTGAAGAAAATTCAAAGTGATACTCCAGTGAACACACAAACAGTAAGAAAGTAATACAGCCTTACTGCTGATATGGAGAAAGTTTTAGTGGTCTAGATAAGATATCAAAGCATCACAACATTCCCTTAAGTCAAATCCTAATCCAGAGCAAGGCCCTAACTCTTTTTAATTCTATGAAGTATTAATGCAAGGATAAAGTTCCTGAAGAAAATTCAAAGTGATACTCCAGTGAACACACAAACAGTAAGAAAGTAAAACAGCCTTACTGCTGATATGGAGAAAGTTTTAGTGGTCTAGATATGATATCAAAGCATCACAACATTCCCTTAAGTCAAATCCTAATCCAGAGCAAGGCCCTAAATCTTTTTAATTCTATAAAGGCTGAGAGAGATGAGTACAATGTAGAAGAAAAGTTTAAAGCTAGCTTGATTCATGAGGTTTATGGAAGGAAGCCATCTCCACAACATAAAACACAAGGTGAAGCAGAAAGTACTATGTAGAAGCTGTAGCACATTATCCAGAAGATATAGCTATGACAATTAAAAAATGTAGTTATAGAAAACAACAGATTTTTTAATGTAGATTAATAGCCTTATCTTGGAAGAAGATGCCATCTGGGATTTTTCATAGGTAAAGAAGAGAAGTCAATTCCTGGCTTCAAAGCATCAAAAAAATAGACTAACTCTCTTCTTAGAGGTTAATGCAGCTGATGATCTTAGGTTGAAGCCAATACACATTTATAATTTAAAAAATCCTAGGGCCCTTAAGAATTAAATGTTAAATCTATGCTGTCTCTGCTCTGTAAATAGAACACCAATGCCTGGATGACAGCACATCAGTTCACAGCATGGTTTATGGGATATGTTAAGCCCACCATGGAGGAGAACTGCTACTCATAAAAAAAGATTCCTTTCAAAATATAACTGCTCATTGACAGTGCACCTGGTCACTCAAGAGGTCTCTGGAGATCTACTAGGAGATTAATGTTTTTTTCATGCTTGCTAACACAACATCCATTCTTCAGAACATGGATCAAAGAGTAACTTTGACTTTCAAGTCTTATTATTGAAGAATTCATTTTGTAAGGCAATAGCTGCCATAGATGGTGATTTCTCTGATAGATCTGAGCAAAGCAAATTGAAAACCCTTTGGAAAATATTCACTATTCCAGATGCCATTATGAATATTCATGATTCATGGGAGGAAGTCAAATTATTAACATTAGCAAAAGTTTGAAAGAAGTTGACTCCAATCCTTATGGATGACTTTGAGGGGTTCAAAACTTCAGTGGAGAAAGTAACTGCACATGTGGTGGAAATAGCAAGAGAACTAGAATTAGAAGTGGAGCTTAAAGATGTGACTGAATTGTGGCAATCTCAAGAGAAAACTTTAATGGATGAGGAGTTTCTTCTTATGGATGAGCAGAGAAAGTGGTTTCTTGAGATGAACTATACTTCTGGCCAAGATGTTGTAAACATTATTAAAATAACAACAAAATATTTAAAAATATTACATAAACTTAGTTGATAAGACAGCAGTAAGAATTGAGAGGATTGACTCCAATTTTGAAAGAATATGTGGTATGGGTAAAATGTTCTCAAGCAGCATCACATGCTGAAGAGAAATTTTTCATGAAAGGAATGAAAGTTTCCTGATGCAGCAAACTTCATTGCTGTATTATTTTAAGAAATTGCCATGGCCACTCCAACCTTTAGCACCACCACCTTGATCAGTCAACAGCCATCAACATTAAGGCAAGACTCTCTATCAGCAAAAAGATTATAAGTTGCTGAAGGCTCAGAAGATCATTAGCATTTTTTAGCAATAAAGTATTTTTAACTAAAGCATGTATATATAAATATTTTTTAAAAAACCACAACGGTATTGCACACTTAATAGACTACAGTATAGGTGTAAACACATCTTTTGTATGCACTATGAAACTAAAAAATTCTTGTGATTTGCTTTACAGTGATCTTTGCTTTATTGCAGTGGTCTGGAACCAAACCTACAATATCTCCGAGGTATGCTCATATAAGTGAGATAGTACAGTATTCATTGTTCAGTCTCTGTTTATTTTTGACTTAGCACAACACCTTCCAGGTTCATGCATGTTGTTGAAAATGGCAGGATTTATTTTATGGCTAAATAATACCATTGTTCAGCTGCAGCCACTGTAGCTGTCTGCCCCTGCCCACCAACTGCAGCTGTCACCTCCTTCACCAACCACATGACTGCATTGACACAAGGAAGGTCACAAGTAGAGCTACCAGAAAGAGGTGAGTGAGTGTTCCCTGCAACCCAGTGGCCCAACCCACAAGGGAAATTATGCTACCCCCATGGGCATACACACGGAGGTGGTAACTACTTGTACAGACCATGTGACTGTCTTGATGCAAGGAGGGACACACACACAACCACTGGTAAGTGTGGAAACTCAGGATAGCCTAATAAACCACTGAAAACTCATCCCACAACTGGGAGAAGCAAGGACCCAGAAGGAGTCTCTGCCAGCAGGAAAGAAAAAAAAAAAAAAAAAAAGAAACCCCCCTCAAGTTAATCTATTCAAGCAGAGGAGCTTTAGTCTACACCACTGCAACTACCAGAGTCTTAGGACACTATCTGGGGGTGCCAGTTTCACCCAGGTTCTGCCCAGGGCCACCCACATCATCCAAAGAGTGACAGAGCACCCAGGCACTTCTCCCAAGAATTCGAGATCTCACCTTTGTCTTCAATGACCCAACACAGTGTCACACACACCGGGGGGGGGGGACTGAGTATTTCAGTGCCTAGACCATGGAGGCACTCACACATAACTACAATGTTGAATATGGTCAAAGTAACCACAGGGAAACTACATTGCTGCTGCTACCTGGAACCAAAACTAAAACACCCTACTCAATGGTCAATATAAAGCACATCTACAGGAGGGAGTTCCTCTCCTCAAAAGCCACTCCAGAGTAGCAGAAGAAACAACTACTCTACCAGGTGCTCAGACATCAATGTAGGGATACTAGAAATACAAAAAGACAAAACAAACAAGCAAAAAAAAAAAAAAAACCCAAGAAAATATGACACCACCAAATTAATACAATAATTCTCAAGTACCAGACTCCAAACAGCAGGAAGCCTTTGAAATGACTGAAAAGAATTCTGAGCAACATTCTTAAGAAAGCTCAATGACATGCAAGAAAGGATGTAGCAAAAACTCTGGAACTGAGGGATCCATTCAACAAAATTAAAAATATAACCTAGCAGCAGGCTAGAGCAAGCAGAAGAAATAATTTCTGATCTTGAAGACAGTCTATTTGAAATAACCCAGGAAGATATAAAAGAAAAAAAAAAGAATTTAAAAAATGAAGAAAATCTATGAGAGCTATCAGACAACCTTAAGCACACAAACATCTGAATTATTGATTTTCCAGAAAAGGAAGAGAAAGGAAAAGGCATTGAAAATCTACTCAGCAAAACAATAGTAGGAAATTTCCCAGGTACTGGGAGAGACAAGGTCCAAGAGGCTCAAAGACCACCAAACAGATTCAATCCAAAAAGATGCTCTCCAAGACACATTAGAGTCAAACTGTCTAAAGTCAAAGATAAAGATAGAATACTAAAAACAGCAATAGAAAAGCATCAAATCATTTATGAGGAACTCCTCATAATACTAACAACAGATTTCTCAACAGAAAATAAGATGACATATTCATACTACTAAAAGGAAGAAGAAAAAAGCCAGCCATGAATATTATACCTGCCAGGGATCAAACAAAAACTGCAGCAGTTCACCACCACACAATCTGTCCTACAAGAAATCCTCAAGGGAGTGCTGCATATGGAATCCAAAAAATGATAATCACTACCAGAATATAGGAAAACAGGAAAAAGGCCACTGGTAAAGTAGATATGCCAATTAGAAAGAGAAAGAAACTATGTCTTACAACCTCAAAAAACCAACAAACACAGAAGACTAACAATAAAAGGGAAAGAAATGAATAAAAGATATATAAAACAACCAAATAAAAATCAATAAAATGCTGGGAGCAGGTTAACTCCTTTCAATACCAATCCTAAATGTAAATGGATTGAACTCCCCACTCAAAAGATATGGAATGGCTGATTGGATTTAGAACACTAGACCCAACTATATGCTAACTACAAGAAACTCACCTCACCTGTAAAGTCTCGTAAAGCCTCGTAAATAGTGAGTGGATGGAAAAAGATACCATGCAAATGGAAGCCAAAAACTAGCAGGAGTAGCTATTCTCATATTGGATAAAATAGATTTTACACCAAAAACCATTAAAAGAAGCAATAAAGGTGATTATAGAATGATAAAGAACCTATCCAGCAAGAAGACATGACAATCATAAGTATATAAACACCCAACATTGGAGTACCTAGATATATAAAGCAAAGACTATCAGACCTAAAGAGAGAGAGAGAGAGATTTCAGTACAATAATAGTTGAGTACTTCAATACACCTATCTCAACATTGGATAAATAATCTAGGCAACAAATCAAGAAATGCAAAACTTAAACTACACCTTAGACCAGTAGGATTTGGCAGATGTCTGCAGAACATTTCATCCAATGACTACAAAATATTCTTTCTTCTCCTCAGCACATGGGACATTCTCCAGCATAGGCCACATGTTAGGTCACAAATCAAGTCACAACAAATTTTTTAAATGTTGAAATTAATTCAAGTATCTTTACAGACCACAATGGATTAAAACTAGAAATCAATAGCAAACAAAACTTTGGAAACTATTCAAATACATGGAAATTAAACAACACACTCCTGAATGACCTATGGGTCAAGGAAGAAATTAAACAAAAAATCAATTATTTTCTTGAAACTAATAAAAATACAGACACATCATATCAAAACCTGTGGATGCTGTAAAAACAATACCAAGTGAAGTTTATTGGAATAAATGCTTGCATCAAAAGAATAGAAAGACTTCAAATAAACAGAATAACGTTACACCTCAAAGAACCAGAAACAAGAACAATCCTATCCTAAAATCAGTAGATGGAAAGAAATAATTAAAATTAGAGTAGAACTAAATGAAATAGAGACCAAAAGAAAAAAGTGATACAAAAGATTAATGAAACAAAAAGTTGGTTTTTCGAGAAGATAAACAGAATAGACAAACCATTAGCTAGACTAACTATAAAAGGAAGAGAGAATACCCAAGTAAAAAACATCAGAAATGAAAAAGGGGACCTTACAACTAATACCACAGAAATACAAACAATCATTAGAGACTATTATGAACATCTATATGCCAAAAAATTTCAAAACCTGGAGGAAAGGGAGAAATTTCTGGACACATACAAACTACTGAGACTAAACCAAGTAACAGAAAACCTGACCAAACCAATAACAAGCAATTAGACTCAAGCAATTACCAGCAGTCTCCCAAAAAGGAAAAGAACAGGACCAGATGGCTTTTCTGCTGAATTCTACCAAACCTTTAAAGAAGAATTAATAACAACTGTCTTCAAATTATTACAAAAAAA
>NW_007749349.1:0-257 GCF_000696425.1 Galeopterus variegatus | reverse complement strand
TTACCTATAGAAAAATCTAAAGACTCTATCCAAAAACTCTTAGAAGGGATAAATGAATTCACTAAAGTTGCAAGGTGCAAAATCAATATACAAAAACCAGTAATATTTTCATGCTCTAAGAAAACTAAACGAAAAAGAAATCAAGAAAGTGAGCCCATTTACACCAGATAACAAAAAGAAAGAAAGAAAATAAAGGGAAAAAAAGAAAAGAAAAAATACCCAGGAATAAATTAAACCAAGACAGTGAAAGATCTTTA
>NW_007749348.1:8503-11035 GCF_000696425.1 Galeopterus variegatus | reverse complement strand
TTATCATTTTTTATATAGCTTGATATATACTATGATAACAGAAAGTATAGTGAAGAGATGACTAACATAATGAAATTAGTAGAAAAGAGATCCTAGAAGAGATGGTATATGAGTTGCGTTTTAGAAAGAAGTAGAAGTTGGACAGGTAAAAAAAACAACAACAGAAATTGTATTGCATTGGAGGGTTTCATGAATAAGCAAAAGCAAAGGAAATGACTTTATGAATGTTTCAAGTATTAAAATTGGTAAGAATGCCTGGCAGTTTGAGGACACTGGAGTGCAGTGACCACAAGTAAACAAGGAGAGATGGATAGTGCCCTCAAGGAAAGCTCTCTGCACTCCTAACCCTGGATTTATCCTCTTCAGAGGCATTTATGTAAGGAGGATTAAAAGAATAGGTTGTGTTCTTTTTATATTTAATTGTAAAAGAAACTTGCTAAGTTTTCATCAATTCACTCCCTTCTTAATATATAGAAGAGAAGACTAATTGTTTAGTAGACTATTTATTTAGTATAATATTATTGTGAGGATGTTTTACACTGTGCCCCAAAGAGATAGTTCTTTCCAGTTTCTTTACTGCCCCTATCTCCATAACCACTTTTATTTATATTATTAAGATTTATCAATTCTTATATGCTTATGTAACCACTTTCACATATGTCAAGCTGTACTGTCATTTGTTAATAGTCACTTTGGAGATTCATGGTGTGTATAAAGTGTGACAGCTTTACCTAATAAATAAAATTGAAATGTCTTTAGAGATTTCACAACTGTCAAATAGCATAGCTCTGTTGGGAGATGTTTAGCTTTGCTGATATTTAATCTCGTACTTCTATATATCATATTCCCTGCACATTACTGTGGCTTAAATACACAAAATTTTTTTTTTAAAAAACTACTTTAAAACCATTACATAATAGAATTGCGTATTTTAAAATATGTTTAAAACTAAGTCTCAAATATCATCCCATTTTGCATAGCAAGTGTGATTGTCAATTTTTTTTATCCATTCGAGGTATTCATCCCACTCGAGTCTAATGTGTGAGGAAAGGATAGGATGCCTCTCTCACAATATACTTCCAGGAGGTACTTGGAAGCCTATGGAGAAGTGTGAGTCAGAAACAATAAGCTTCATTCAGGAATAAAATAACACTTGACAAAGGGGAGAGGAAAATAGGAAAGGAAGTATATTGAGTATATTCAATGTTTTTTTCTTGCTGTGATTTTAATTATTTTTTTTTCCTCTCTCTGATCCCAAGGATTCAGTTTTTAACATCATGGAGAGACAAAGTTTTCAATAACAAGTATAGAGTCTGGCTCATAAAGAATGGAATGTCATCATTCACATCCTTACAACTAGAAAAAGGTGCAAAAATTGAAAATGAATGATTTTCTCGGACCCATCTGGGAATTGAGGTCTAAGAAAAACCATCATCTGGAGAGAAATGCAAATACAGAGAGTCATAGTTGAGGCCTTAACTGAAACAGAAGTCACTGGAGCCATAGCAAGCATTCTCTAGAACAAAGGCCTATTCTCAGTAAAAAGACTTAAAAGTTCCTTATTCTATCTTGAGTTAGGGTTTTGTTCCAGTTCCAGCCCTCTCCAGCCTTCCTGTCCCACCAAAGGTGAGGGCTAGTAAAGGCAAGCTATACTTTTGGAGAAAACACTTGTGAAAGTCACAATCCAGAGATGGGCAATCAAAATAATTACATTTTATTATAAGGTGATAGGACACTTCTCTCCAACATTAGTAACACATCAACAAGGCAGGCGAGAGAAAGAAATAAAGGGCACCCAGATTGGAAAAGAAGAAGTCAAACTCTGCCTATTTGCAGGTGACATGATCTTTTATATAGAAAAACCTAAAGACTCAAAAATCTCTTAGAGCTTATTAATAATTTTGGTAATGTTACAGGATACAAAACGCTCCCATATCAGTTGTATTTATATTATCCAATAATGAACTAACAGAAAGAGAAATCAAGAAAGTAAGCCCATTTAAAATAGTCACCAAAAAACTTAAAATACCTAGAAATCAATTTAACTGAGGAGGTGAAAGATCTGTACAATGAGAACTATAAACCACTACTTAAATAGATTAAAGGCATAAAAAGATGGAAAGATATTCTATTTTCTTGGGTTGGAAGAATAAACATTGTGAAAATGTCCATACTGCCCAAAGCAATCTACAGATCCAATGCAATCCCCATGAAAATACCAAGGATATTCTTCACAGAAATAGAAAAAACAGTCCTAACATTCATATGGAATACCAAAAGACCACGAATAGCCAAAAAAATCCTGAGCAAATAAATAAATAAATAAATAAATAAAATAAGCTGGAGACATAACACTACCTGACATCAAATTATACTACAAAGCTATAGTAAACAAAACAGCATGGTACTGGCACAAAAATAGATGCTTGGACTAATGGAATAGAACAGAGAACACAGAAATCAACCCACAGACTTATAGCCAACTGATGTTTGACAAAGGCAACAACATACATTGGGGAAGACTGCCTGATT
>NW_007749348.1:4266-7791 GCF_000696425.1 Galeopterus variegatus | reverse complement strand
TTTTTACTGAGAATAGGCCTTTGTTCTAGAGAATGCTTGCTATGGCTCCAGTGACTTCTGTTTCAGTTAAGGCCTCAACTATGACTCTCTGTATTTGCATTTCTTGCTGTGATTTTAATTATTTTTTTTTCCTCTCTCTGATCCCAAGGATTCAGTTTTTAACATCACGGAGAGACAAAGTTTTCAATAACAAGTATAGAGTCTGGCTCATAAAGAATGGAATGTCATCATTCACATCCTTACAACTAGAAAAAGGTGCAAAAATTGAAAATGAATGATTTTCTCGGACCCATCTGGGAATTGAGGTCTAAGAAAAACCATCATCTGGAGAGAAATGCAAATACAGAGAGTCATAGTTGAGGCCTTAACTGAAACAGAAGTCACTGGAGCCATAGCAAGCATTCTCTAGAACAAAGGCCTATTCTCAGTAAAAAGACTTAAAAGTTCCATATTCTATCTTGAGTTAGGGTTTTGTTCCAGTTCCAGCCCTCTCCAGCCTTCCTGTCCCATCAAAGGTGAGGGTTAGTAAGGGCAAGCTATACCTTTGGAGAAAACACTTGTGAAAGTCACAATCCAGAGATGGGCAATCAATATAATTACATTTTATTATAAGGTGATAGGACACTTCTCTCCAACATTAGTAACACATCAACAAGGCAGGCAAGAGAAAGAAATAAAGGGCATCCAGATTGGAAAAGAAGTCAAACTCTCCCTATTTGCAGGTGACATGATCTTAGATATAGAAAAACCTAAAGACTGTCAAAAATCTCTTAGAGCTTATTAATAATTTTGGTAATGTTACAGGATACAAAACGCTCCCATATCAGTTGTATTTATATTATCCAATAATGAACTAACAGAAAGAGAAATCAAGAAAGTAAGCCCATTTAAAATAGTCACCAAAAAACTTAAAATACCTAGAAATCAATTTAACTGAGGAGGTGAAAGATCTGTACAATGAAAACTATAAACCACTACTTAAAGAAATTAAAGACACAAAAAGATGGAAAGATATTCTATGCTCTTGGGTTGGAAGAATCAACATTGTGAAAATGTCCATACTGCCCAAAGCAATCTACAGATCCAATGCAATCCCCATGAAAACACCAAGGATATTCTTCACAGAAATAGAAAAAACAGTCCTAACATTCATATGGAACACCAAAAGACCCCGAATAGCCAAAGGAATCCTGAGCAAATAAATAAATAAATAAAATAAGCTGGAGACATAACACTACCTGACATCAAATTATACTACAAAGCTATATTAAACAAATCAGCATGGTACTGGCACAAAAATAGATGCTTGGACCAATGGAATAGAACAGAGAACCCAGAAATTAACCCACAGACTTAAAGGCAACTGATGTTTGACAAAGGCAACAACATACATTGGGGAAGACTGCCTGATCAATAAATGGTGCTGGAGAAATTGGATATGCATATGCAAAAGAATGAAACTAGACCAGCACCTCTCACCATATACCAAAATCAACTCAAAGTGGGTTAAAGACTTAAGTATAAGAACTGAAACTATAAAACTACCAAGAAAAAATATAGGGGAAACCCATCAGGAAGTAGGACTGGGCAAAGACTTTATGAATAAGACCCCAAAAGTACAAGCAACAAAAGACAAAGTAAGTAAATGGGATTACATCAAACTAAAAAGCTTCTGCACAGCAAAGGAAATAATCAATAGAGTGAAATGACAACCTACAGAGTGGGAGAAATTATTTGCAAATTATACATCCAAGAAGGGATTAATATCCAGAATATACAAGGGTCTCAAGCAACTACACAATAAAAATTGAAATAATCCAATTAAAAACGGGAAAGCAGCTAAATAGTCATTTTTTGAAGGAAGCAATATGAATGGCCAACAGGCACTTAACAAAATGCTCATAATCACTAATCATCAGAGAAATGCAAATTTAAACCATATTGAAATATCACCTCACCCCAGTTAGCCTGGCCATAATAAAAAATAGAGAGAATAACAAATGCTGGCAAGAATGTGGAGAGAGGGGAACGTCTGACAAGAATGTGGAGAGAGGGGAATGCTCCTACACTGTTGGTGGGACTGTAAATTAGTACGACTATGAAAAACAGTATGAAGTTTTGTCAAACAACTACAGATAGATCTACCATACAATCCAGCAATCGCACTGCTGGATATATACCCAAAGGAATGGAAATCATCATGTTAAAAGGATACCTGCACTACCATGTTCATTGTAGCTCTATTTACAATAGCCAAGATATGGAACCAGCCTAAATGTCCATCAATGGACAACTGGGTCAGGAAAATGTGGTATATGTGTACAATGGAATACTACTCAGCCATAAAAAGAAATGAAATTCTGCCATTTAGCAGCAACATGGATGAGCTTGGAGAAAATCATGTTAAGTGAAATAAGCCAGGCACCCAAAATGAGAAATACTGCATGTTCTCACTCATAAGTGGGAGCTAAGGAAGAAATAAAAGAAGACAAAAAGAAAGAAAAAAAAGACCAAAACAAACACACCAAAAAAAC
The DNA here is from genome assembly GCF_000696425.1 of Galeopterus variegatus. Taxonomy (NCBI): domain Eukaryota; kingdom Metazoa; phylum Chordata; class Mammalia; order Dermoptera; family Cynocephalidae; genus Galeopterus; species Galeopterus variegatus. Next base: position 5,257 of record NW_007749348.1, on the reverse strand, counting down.
CCCCCAAAAACCTGATGAACTTTCAGAAGAAGAGAAAAGACATATAGTTACTAGAGGTGGGAGGGGGAGGGAAGTTAGGGAGCAATTGGGTAAGGGACACAAAGAATAATTTTGATTTGTAATGATGAACATGCCAGTAGTATTTATTTAATCATCAGATACTATACACAAATACTGATAGTCAACTCTGTATCCCATAAATATGTACAACCAATTATATTTCAATTCAAAAAATAAAAAGAAAGGAATCTATGGAGACTTCACAGAGGATTCATATTTGAGCTATATCTTGAAAGTTAAACATGAGTTTTCCAAATGGAGAAACAGCCCAAACAGATGAAAATCATATGCAAATACCTGAAGGCATAACCATAGTTGGGGGCAGGTGTATGAAATTCTAGATTAAGTGAAATAAGCCAGGCACAGAGGAAAAAATGCCACATGTTCTCACTCCTAAGTGATAGCTAGGAGAGAAAGAAGGAAAGAAAGACCACAGTTGTGTGTTGGACTTGCAAAGGGAGACAACATACTTAGGTTTGCTGAGGGTAGAGGGGAGAAGGCAGTTCAGGCAGTAATTGGGTGGGGGACACAGGGAATAATTGCAATCTTGGATAATGGGCATGCTGATAGTATTGATCTGATCATCGCATCTTAGGCAAAGATGGTGCTAGTCAGCTTTGTACCATGAATATGCATAATCAGTTAAAATTGTAAACAGAAAAACAAGCAGAGAAGAGAAAATTATAGCTGAAAGTGCTACAAAAACAGACCACAAATCTAAAGCAATGTAACAGAAATAAATAATGTCTCTGATTGGCTCCTCAGTAGACTCGCCTGGCTGAGAAAAGTATCAATAAACTTAGGATATGCCAATAGAAACTTACCTAAGTGAAATGAAAAGATAGAAAGGAAAATAAAATAGGAAAAATAATTTCAAAAATGTATAACAGGAAAATAAAATACAAAAAATAATTTCAAAAATGTATAACAG
>NW_007749348.1:0-204 GCF_000696425.1 Galeopterus variegatus | reverse complement strand
GTCAGCAAAACAATTCAAAAACTCTTTTGCAGAATGCAACAAATAAATTAAAATAGAATGGAAACAGAAATAACACAAAATACTTCACAAAAGGTCTTCTGGGAAAAGATGTTTAGTAAATTCATTTTGAATGAGACTTGTTTATTTTAATCACAGTTTGCTGCTGTTTATGGTTTAGACTAAGCTTAAATATTGATAGATGTA
>NW_007749347.1:9471-11037 GCF_000696425.1 Galeopterus variegatus | reverse complement strand
CTAGTTTTATTCCATTGTGGTTGGAGAACACACTCTGATTTTAATTCTTTTAAATCTGCTGAAGTTTGTTTTATTGCCCAGGATTTGTTTTATCTTAGTATATATTCCATGGACACCAGAAAATAATATACATTCTGCTGTTGTTGGGTGGAGTGTTCTATAAAAGTTGGTTGATTTTGTTGGTTGATGTTGTTGAGTTCGTGTATATATTTGCTGAGATTCTGTGTAATTGTTCTATCAATTATTGAGAGAGGGTTGTTGAAGTCTCCAAATATAATTGTGGATTCTTTATTTCTCTTTTAAGTTCTATCAGTTTTTGCTCAAAACGTTTTCCTGTTCTGTTGTTTGGTGCATACACATTTAGGATTACTACGTCTTTTTGGTAGATTGTTGCTCTTACCATTGCTTAATATCTCTTTCTGCCTTTTTTATACTTAATATACTTATTGATAAATTAGTACATGTNTCGCTCAGCCAGTGAGCGGGAACCGGTCTGTATGTGGGATGTGAACCCTCGGCGGGAGCGCTGCCACACTCCCAAGCGGTGCACTGTAGCAGCGCGCCACCGGGCCGGCCCATTTGGTAATATTTTTGTTAAGGATTTTTGTCTGTATTCATGAGGGGTATTGGTCTTCAGTCTTTTTTAAAATTATCTTTTTATTGTTCTGGTATCAGGCTAATACTAGCTTCATAAAATGAATTGGGAAGTGTTCCCTTCTTTTTTATTTTTGGAATAGAGTGTGTAGAACTGATTTTAATTCTTCTTTAGATGATTGGTAAAATTCTTGAGTGAACCTGTCTGAGCCTAGAGATTTCTTTTTTGGGAGTTTTTCAAATTGTGAGTTTAATTTTCTTAATTGTTATAGGTCTATTTACATTTTTTATTTTATCTTGTGTGACTTGTGTTAGTTTTTGCCCCACCCCACCTCAGGAATTGGTCCATTTCATCTAAGTTGTCAAATTTGTGTGTAGTATTCTCTTATTACTTTTTGATGTCTGTAAAGTCTGGAGTAATATTCCCTGTTTCATTCCTGATGCTGATAATTTATGTCTTCTCTCTTTTTTTCTTTGTCGATCTTGCTAGAGGTTTGCCAATTTTATTTTACTGATTTTTCAAAAAAAAACAACTCTTTTTTTCATTGATTTTCTCTATTGTTTTTTTATTTTCAATTTCACTGATTTCTGTTCTTACCTTTATTATTTCATTCTTTCTACTTGCTTTAACTTTATTTTGCTCTTCATTTTTTAGATTCTTGATGCAGGAGCTTAGATTATTGATTTGAGAATTTCCTCTGTTCCAACATGTAAATTTAGTGCTATAAGTTTCTTTCTCAGTACTGCTTTAGCTGTGTCTCAGAAATTTTTGTAATTTTCGTTTTCATTCAGTTTAATATATTTTTAAATTTCTCTTGAGATTTTCTGTTTTACTTATGTATTATTTAGAAGTGTGTTGTTTGGTTTCTAAGTGTTTAGAAATTTCCCTTTTATCTTTCTTTTATTGATTTCTAGTTTTATTCCATTGTGGTTGGAGAACACACTCTGATTTTAATTCTTTTAAATCTGCTG
>NW_007749347.1:6194-8858 GCF_000696425.1 Galeopterus variegatus | reverse complement strand
GCTTAATATCTCTTTCTGCCTTTTTTATACTTAATATACTTATTGATAAATTAGTACATGTCTGCCATTTCATTTTTTTGGTTTACTATTTTTCTCTCTGTTTATTTTTCTGTTTCATTTTTTCTGCCTTCCTGTCAGTTACTTAAAATTGTTTAGGATTTCAGCTTGAAGTATTTGTAATGTTTTTTAGTGTATTTCTTTGTACATGCATAACTTACCACAGTCTACTGATATCATCACATTATCAGTTTGAGTAGAGTATAGAAACCTACTTCCCTTTATGTTCTTCTATACTCCTTCACTTATAATATAAATTTCTAAGTATTTTCTCTACATACATTCAGAACTGTTTCAGGCAATACTGTAATTTTTGATTCAACCATCAAACAATTTGCAAAATGCAAAGGAAAAAGTTTATTGTAATTACCCATTTTTTCTTTCTATAGTTTTCTTTTTTCTTGATGTTCCCAGGTTTATATTTTTAATAATTTTATTTCTGTTTAGAGAAATTCTTTTGGTCATTCTTTTTTTAAAAAAAGATGACCGGTACGGGGATCTTAACCCTTGACTTGGTGTTGTCAGCATCACACTCTCTGAAGTGAGCTAACCGGCCATCCCTATATAGGGATCCAAATTGGTCATTCTTTCAGGGCACAACAAATTCCCTTAGTTTTCCTTTACCTGAGAATGTCTTGATTCTCCCTTCATTCCTGAAAGAAATTTTTGCTGGATATAGGATTCTAGATTTACAATTTTTTTTTTCAATATTTGAGAAAAGTGCCATTTTGTTTCTGGCCTCTATAATTTTGATGAGAAATTCACCATCTTTTGAACTGTATTTCCCCTAGAGTTAAGGTGTTATTTTTCTTTAGCTATTTTCAAGATTTCTTCCCTGTATTTAGTTTTCACAGTCTTGACTGTAATGTGTCTTCATGTGGATTTCTTTGAATATATCCTGTTTGAGGTTTATTCCACTTTAATATGTAGGTTTTTATCAGACTGTAATGTGTCTTCATGTGGATTTCTTTGAATATATCCTGTTTGAGGTTTATTCCACTTCTTTAATATGTAGGTTTTTATCTTTTGTCAAATTTGAGAAGTTTTCAGCCAAATTTCTTCACATACTGCTTTAGTCCCACCCTCTTTCCCCTTTCCTTCTAGGACTCCAATGGTAGAAATGTTAGATCTTTTGTTATTGTCTCATAGTCCCTGAGACTCTCTTCATTTTTTTAGTCTATTTTTTATCTTTTGTTCATATTGGATAATTTCTATTTTATTTTCAAGTTCACTGATTCTTTTCTCTGTACCCTCCATTCTATTTTTGAGTCCATCTACTGAAATTTTAGTTTTGGTTATTGTATTTTTTATTTGTAAAATGTCTATTTGGCTCTTCCTTATGCCTTCTATTTCTTTACTGAGACTTTCTATTTCTTTATGGAAGATTACAATTTTTAAAATTTATTTCAAATATATTTGTAGTTGCCCATTGGAATACTTTTATGATGGCTGCTTTAAAATCTTTGTCAGATTACTTTAGTATCTCTGTAATCTATTGACACCTATTGATTATCCTCTTTCATTCATTTGAGATCTTCTTGGTTCTTGGTATGACAAGTGATTTTCAATTGAAATCTGTTATGTTATAAGACTCTGAATCTTATTTTAACATTCTGTTTTAGCTGGCTTTCTTTGATACTCTTCTAGCAGGGGAAGGGGAGGAGTTTCCACTTTATTACTACTGCCAGGTGGGAGAGAAGTTCAGGCTCCTGATGTAGTTTCCACTGACACAAGGCGGTAGTCTGCTACTTCCTAGCATAGATGAAAGTATTGGGTCTCTACTTGGCCTTCTCTGACACCATTCTGGTGGGGATATTGGGGTGCCTCATTACAGCCTGGTAATGGTGGAATGCTAGGCTTTCCTCTTGGCATTAACTGGTATGGGTGAGAGGTAGCTACAGCTTTTTCTGTGGTGTCTGGTTATAGCTGAGCGGTATTGTCTTAAAGTTTCATATCTTGCTTGTCTGCCCCTTTCCTGCCCCTTTGGCTAGAGAGAGCAGACTTTTGTTGGAACTTATTTTGTCTGCATCTGTTGGTGTTTCAAGGTTGCCAGCTCCAAGTCTGGAATATATGAAGCAAGTTGAAAGCCCAGGCAACTCATCATTGTGTTTTTCTTTAGGTCCTAAAGTTTCTAGCTGATCTTCCTTCTTTTCTCCTCCTTTTGGTGTTTTATTATATGTGTTTTTATACAACGTAGAGGGGTTTCAGTCGTGCTTTGTGGGAAGAATAGGGGAAAATGTGTTCTCCATTTTCTCAGAAGCAGAAGTCCTCAACATTCCTTTGATAGAAGAAAAAATTGAAATCAAGAGAGGTTAAGTGAATGACCTAGTATAGAAGAACTATGTTTATACCCAGGATAGACTAAATACCCAACCTCCTGTTCCATTTTTTGTTTGTTTGTTTGTTTTTACTTTCTGTGGCACCTATATTCTTATCCAACAAAGGCAGGTGGAATTCTTCCCTAACTCTGATTGTGCTCACCAAACTCAGAACTTTTAGGGAGCCTGAATGATAAAATGATATGTAACTTGTAATTTAATGTAACAGCAAATCCTTCCTTAACTAAGAATAGAAATTATCAGTGATTTACTATTCATTAAAAAAAAA
>NW_007749347.1:0-1882 GCF_000696425.1 Galeopterus variegatus | reverse complement strand
CCCCACCCCCACCCCACAATTTCTCTGAGGTGTTAAATATAAATTATAGTTGTATTTGTTCTCTGATCTGGTCCATATTTAACATTTAGATATTTTGTTCATTATAGATTTTTTCACCAATTTTGATTTTAAAAAAATGTTGCATTAAAATATTATTTATCTTGATTACAGAATTTTTATGCATCCCCTTAAGGTTTGCACCTGAGGCGGATGTCTTTCACATCATGCTACTCCTGGTCCTGGATAGTTTTGCAAATCAGAACAATATGATGTTGAATTCCATATCCCCTACCATTACAGCTTTTCAGAGAGACTTGGAATTTAGGAAGTGGTATTGAAAAAGGGAACTGTAGTAGTCAGCTATTGTTCTATTACAAAACACTTTAAAACTTATTAGTTTAAAAATGTTTATTTAGCTCACAATTCTGTGGGTTTGCAATTTAGGTTGTGCTCAGCTGGGTGATTATCCTGGTCTCAGTGGGGCTTCCTCATTTGTCTGCAGCTAGCTGTGAGTCAGGTTTACAGCTCTGCTGATCTTGGTTAGCAGGGCTGGGACTAGGATGAAACAAGCCAGTAATTGGACTTTATCTTATAGGCAATGGAACTCAGAAAAGTTTTGTACGGGGGAATAACAGCAATGTTATTATTAGATTTGCATTTAGGAAGCTCACTTTGAGTTTGAGAGTGAAGTGGAGAAAGAGTTAGAAGGCTGCTCTGCTAGTACAAGTAAAATATCCTGGAGGGTTTAAAATAAAGCAGTGGCAGTTGAAAAGTTAAGGAAGAGGACACAACTCTACTGTATTAATAAAGGCATTCATGTGATCCAGGATCATACTTTGCATTTAGCTGTCAGGTTTCTTTAGTGTTTCTTAATCTGGAACAGCTCCTCAGTTTTTTTCCCGGCCTTGGCATTTAAAAAATAAAAAGCCAAAATATAAAGCTATATTAATCAAAACAGCATGGTACTGGCATAAAAATAGAAAAATAGACTAATGAAACAGAACAGAGAACCCAGATACAAACCCACGCATTTACAGCCAACTGATTTTTGACAAAGGTGCCATGAATATACAGTGGGGAAAGGACAGCCTCTTCAATAAATGGTGCTGGAAAAACTGGATATCCACATGCAGAAGATCAAAACTAGACCTTTATCTCTCACCATACACAAAAATGAACTCAAAATGGATTAAAGACCTAAATTTAAGATCCAAAACTATGAAACCACCAGAAGAAAACATAGGAGATATGCTACATGAAATGGGAGTGGGCAGCACTTTTAAAAATGAGATCACAAAGGCACAGGCAACTAAAGCAAAAATACACAAATGGGACTACATCAAACTAAAAACTTCTGCATGGCAAGGGACACTATTAGCAAAGTGAAGAGACAACCTACAGAAGGGAGAAAGTGTTTGCAAACTACAAATCAGACAAGGGGCTAATATCCAGAATACATAAGAACTCAAACAACTCAACAGCAAAAAACCAAATAACCCAATGAAAAAATGGGCAAAGGACCCGAACAGACATTTCCCAAAAGAAAACATACAATTGGTCAACAAGCACATGAAAAAATGTTCAAAATCATTTATGATCAGGGAAATGTAAATTAAAACCACAACGAGATATCATCTCACTCCAGATAGAATGGCTATTATCAACATTACAGAAAATAACAAATGCTGGCAAGAATGTGGAGAAAAGGGAACCCTCCTACATTTTTGGTGGGAATGTAAATTGGTACAACTATTGTAGAAAACAGTATGGAGGTTCCTCAGAGAACTAAAAATAAATCTACATTACAATGCAGCTAACCCACTACTGGGTATATACCCAAAAGAAATGAAATCAATATATCAAAAAGACACATGCACTCCCA
>NW_007749346.1:5789-11037 GCF_000696425.1 Galeopterus variegatus | reverse complement strand
CCATGCCAAATTCCATATTAATCAATAATGGGCCTAAGCTAAAGAATAAATCATATTTCCATTTTATTTTAACATATCTTTAAAAATGTGATGTTATTGGCTTATAAATAAGGACTGCTAAATCAATTGAATCTGGTCTTCTACTGTTTGAATTCATCATTTTAATAGAGAAGCAGAAGTAATGAGTGACATTTTAAAAATGACTTTTCAATACAACTGATGATATAAAGTACATTCTGCATCCAACCTGGGCAGTTAATCTGTGTCGTGGATCTATTGAACAGTGAGGAGAATAGAGTGGTATTAGCAAATATCACTGAAATGGCACTGAGACAGAAAAAGAGAGCAATTTCAGTGATCAGTTCAGAATAATAACAATAATAAGAATGTCATCCCCTACATTTATTTTAATAACTGTATCCAGGAAGTTCAAACTCTATTGTGTGAGTCAGTTCTTATATCCATAACAACATTCTGAAGCAGAGAGAATGTTCTTTAAAATTTATAGATGTGGTAATGGAGATGGAGAAGGTTTAAATTGATTTCCATCTATCTATCCTTCAATCAATCAATCAATCTATTATCTATTTCAGTATCCAGGAGACTTCATTTTCCAACTGGATATTTTGACCTTGTGAAGTTCCATATACCAACCACTCATACATCAAGACTTAGTTCTTATACTCCATACTTGGAAACCTATCTAAGCCACTAGAGCTTTTCCTAATTCATGATCTAGTGCCAACTGCCTTTGTGACATTTCTTGAGTCACTGTGTTAATCTGTTGTTTGTTTTATGTCTCTACTTCTCATGCACATCATCATCTTGCTAGTTAGGTCCTTTTCATAGAACAGAGTTTGAAAATTGGTAGTTACAAGACTAGGTCCGTTAGTAGATCCAACAGGTGACATATTTGGCCTGGTCTAATATATTTTTGAATGGACTTAATGTGCATAGAATTTAATCCTTGTTTCATGACATATTCTCCTTATAAGTTCATGTGTGGCTTTTTATTTTTCATTTAATTGGTTATTTTTAATAATGTAATAGAACTCAGAAGCACTCCATGCAGACCATCAGGCAGAATCTTACTAATAACCTGTATTGAATAGTCCATTCCTTTCCTTCCCCACCAAATGTGATTCCCATTCTGCATCCCTCATGTTCATTATTCCCTTGCTTTCCTTTCCCACAGTTTTATTGTATATATACATATTCATTAAAAGTAGATTTTATAGCTTTAAACTTTACAGAGTAACAGGACACTTTTAGCCTATTATCCTTGTTTCATTTAATATATTGTCAAGATTCATCTGTATTTTGTATATTTCTGCATTCATTTGTTTTGGTCACAGGGGGTTTAAAAACACATGAAATAAGAGCCAACATTTAAAATTGGGGGAGGAGAGTTTATGTAAAAATCTGAAGTTCCAGCTTCTCTACAATTGTAAGATCTGGAGCTGTTTGGTCTGCATTATCAGGTACAATTGATCCCCAGTAAGGAGTAACTACTGATTTCCCTGGGGACAATGCTTCCCTGGCCCCACCAGTTCCTACAGTCCCTCTCCCTTCCTACCTCACCAGCTTATGTAGCCATATTATGGAATATGAGTAAGTACCTCCTCTCTTAGACTGGTTGATAAGTAACTAGCAAAATTTAAAATGTAATAGTTAAGAAAACTATGGAATCTCAACTCTTTAAAATACTTTTTTTATAGATTAAAATTATAAATTAAATAATGGTTTATTCTGGCTGATTGACTAGAACAAAGTCACTGCCATTTAGTGTGGGGTGGTGCCCAAGCATGTATAAGAAGGACAGACAATAATTATTTCTCAACACTTGTCTTGGGTGTTTCTGAATGTGATCTTTAAAAAGCAGGATTAACAATTTACCAAAAGCCATAGAAGGACTGTTCTCTGGAATAATATATTTCTTGTTTAGTGCTTTAAATTTGTTTAACCCATTTACATTTTACCCTGGGTCTTCTTGGATTAAAAGAAAATGTTCTAAAGTTCTATGTTTACATAGTCAAAATATATTGAAAGATTGAGGTACTTATCTAGATAATTTTAGGCAAAAAGCCATGACATTAGGAAAATAATCCCTTGGCCGATATTATGTATTTTGACAGTCTTTATCAAGCAAACATTCTTCATCCCTTATATTTATTTATTTGTTCATAATTAGAATATTTTGTGAGTACCTACTATATGCTAGGCATTGTCCTTGGAGTTAGTGGCATAATTACTCTTTCAATAGTTTTCATTAATTTTACAATGCACATAAACTACAAGAAAAAATGCTTGAAGAGGCAATTGGTAAGGAATAAAAACATTTGTTTTCTATTGATTTTAGGTTTTTATGCTTTTTCTAGATGTCACATCCAAGGAACAACAAGCAAAATATCTAACTTTACCTGAAAAAATGAAAGGAAATAAATATCCCTTTAAAATAGCTAGATAGAAATAAAAATCAGATACAGCAATAATGCACACAACCAAACAGAATGCTGTGATTAGTTCATTTATTTAGGAGGTAGAGATGTGGAAAAGCAAGCACAGATCCAGAGGGAAATGTTACACAGTACCCAATGGAACAGAGAATTAAATAACTACAAATCAGGGAAATGTTCACTAAGGAGAAGCCACCCAAGTGAACATCTATAGTTTCAGTTTTAACTAGTCTGGGGAAGCATGTACTGGCAGAACATTCACTTCTAAAAATGGCAAATCTAGTGTATACTACTCTCAAAATGAAAAAATGTGGAACGTTCCCTAGAATTCAATGAAGACATTGTTTTAGGTTTTAGCAGTTCTTTAAAGTGTCTTTAATTCACAAAAGGGCCTTTGCACTGTGTCCCTTTTCAATTAGCCAAGCCAGACATGGTTTAGGAACTTGTGGACAGCTTCTGATTTTACTTCAGTAATGAATGCTATAGCATAAGCACACACTGAATCCAAATTTAAATTTCAAAGGATTCATTCCTCGAGAGCAACACTAAATGTCACAGTGGAACGAATCCTTAGATGCTTAAAATATCTTCGTATCTTTGCTTAATCATAAATATTCCAATAAGGCATAACACATTAATGGCTAATAATTTTTTTCTACCCTGGGTAAAAATTAAACTGAGTCAAAATAAAAAAGGATAAAAGAATATTTTTAATACGCTAATTTCTTTAGGAAGTGATAAGGTCATAAATCGAGAAAAATATTATAAAAGGAAAAGAGAAAACTTTATGACAGTTATAAGTCAAATAAAATATCTATGAAAACTATGTGTTTTAATAAAATGTACATGGGCAAACAAGAAAAGGGAGTCCTTCTAAATTAGGCATAGAGAATAAAAATTGAGAAGTAGCTCCAAAAAGGTACAATGGACATTAAGCAACACATAACAGTGACTTTTCAATGGTAGTTAGGTAGAAACTAGAAAGTGGTACACAAGAAATAATGCACAGTCAATAGTAGGTTACAAGTAGGTACAGGGGAAAAATACTTTTGTAAATTTAGATAAGGGAGCTTAATATTTTTAAAAATTCCCCCAGAAGAATAAATCACCAAAGAAGTGTAGTAATATTAGTTTAAAATCACTCAAAGACACTGATTTAGATTATATTATGCTATTAATTATTTTTCATTTCTCCTTCCAAATAAGCCAGTTAATCTTAAAGCTTAGCAAAAGAAAAAAAAATTAATGATAATTCTCACAAAGGTTATTTGAAGTATTCAGCTTGTGACTATACAATTAACATTTACAGATCATTTTTGCTATAAATATATCTATTACTCACATTTAAAAAAATGCATAAATTTACTCAATAGTGATGATATTGCTTACATTACAGGATGCAAGAAAATGATAGAGATAGATGAAAAAAGAAGGAAAGGAGGAAGAAAAGAAGGAAGGAATTAGGCTCCTGTGAATCCTCTTCGTTACCAGATGTGCCCTTGACAGACCTGCATCTCCCATTTGTAGCAAGAATCTTATCAAGTCTGTTTAGCCATATCTCCCCCTTACCCCTGATGTTTCCTCTTAGAAATTTCCATCAACTGACCCCATCCTGCTCCTTGGCTGTAAATCCCCTCTTGTCCACACTGTATTCAGAATTGAGCCCAGTTGTGCTTTTTATGACTGTGGTGAGTGTCCTGTGTTTTCTTTATGCCTCATATTGTCTAGGCTTGGAGCTAAACAAGTGGGCAACCCAGAAAATGCCAGTCAATACAGACCAAAAAAAAAGTTGCCCCAATACACAAATGCCTGTTCTCTTTAGTCAAAGGACCATGAACAGGGCAGCCTAGCAAAGAACAGAAAGCTAAGTTTCACATCTCATATAAAACTTAACTCAAAATTGCAGACTTAAATATAAAAAGTAAAACTATCAAACTTTTAGAAAAAATACAGGAGGAAATCTTTGGGATACAGGGTTAGAAAGATATTTCTTAGACATGATACCTAAAGCATGATCTATAAGAGGGAAAATAAAGATAAATTGAATTTTATCATAATTTAAAAACTTTACTCTGTGAAAGACCTAGCCAAGAGGATGAAAAGACAAGCTAGACTGGGAGAAAATATTTGTAAACCTCATATCTGATGAAAGATTAGTATTTAGAACATACAAGCACAAAAAACTCTCAAAAACTCAACAGTAAAATAAGCAAATAACTTCATTAGAAAATGGGCAAAAGACAGGAAGAGTCATTTCACTGAAGAGGCTATGTCTAAAACAAGCACAAGAAAAGATGTTCTACATCATTAGCCATTAGAAAAGTGCAAATTGAAGCAAAGAGATATCACTACCCCCATCGGAATGGCTAAAATAACTGTTAAAACAGTAAATGCTTCTGAAGATGCAGAAAAACTGGTCAACTCAAACACTGCTGGAAATGTAAAATGGTAGTCATAGCTAAAAACAATATGGCAGTTAATTAAAAAACTAAATATGCAACTATCTTTTAACCCAGCAATTACACTCCTCGNTATTATATTATTTACTATGATAGTCATTGTACAATGAAAATATGGTGATGATGCCCTCTGTCTGCAAGGCCATTCCATCTTACGTCTTTCTCCCTGTTCAAGCCCTTTTCAAATGCCATTTGCTCCGTGGATATTACCAGATCTCCAAGTGGAAACTGTTTCTTTAATTTCTTCTGTCCTTTATTAGGGTACTTATGATATATAGCATGGCTTATATTAAAAGCATTTTTCTTCCTTTGAGGACAGGTGATATGTCCTCA
>NW_007749346.1:0-1336 GCF_000696425.1 Galeopterus variegatus | reverse complement strand
TCTAAAAATTTTTGAGGAAATTACTTTTTATCTCTAATCAGTTCTATGCTTAATCAAAACCTTCTTGAAACATTTCAATGAATGTGACACACTAGGAACTTCTATGTAGAAAAATGAAATGTTACTCACTATGACTAACTTCTAATGCAAATAAACCCAAATGTCAAAACAATGCAGAAGTTATATGTACAACTGCAAGCTGAGAAAAAGATTTACAGTTCCTCCCAGTCCCCCATTCATTTTATAGCTGCCATATGAGATTTTAGTTTCTGGATGAAAGCTGCATTGATAAAGAGGTTTAATTGTCTGTCAGTGTGCCTTATGGTGAAGTTGCTTCATTTACTTCAAGTCTGAATCTCATTACCAGTTCAATTCTCCAGGCTCATCTCCATCTTAAGGCAGTGCTTAATTAGTGTAGCCGTGGAGATGAAGGCAAATACAGCATGCTTTCTCTTCCCCCTCTTCCCCTGACGAATTATGCCTTTCTAATAGACTATTGATTTTCCATCCTCAAATAGATCTGGCACCATTCAGTCATGACATTAGCTGTCCATTTACTTGAATTCCCCGCTTTCGTGGGCTGTCACCACTAGCAAGACCATCCAATCAACCAATCAACAGCCAGGTACCTCCTGCAATTGGAGAGCTCTTTGAAAACCATGTCTACCATTCTGTTCTTTATTATTATTTTTTTCTCCAGAAGAGTTTCTATTTCTATCTTCATTTTTCTTACTTAGCATTTGAATAAGGCTTTCATTTCCTAACAACTATACTTGGAAAGAGGTGTTTGCCTTTGAAAGGTTGATTGTGTTATCTGCCGACAAGCCATAATTTTACTCAAAACTAATTCTACCCCTTTTCCACATCTGTAATATTTTGAAAATAATCTGACACTATAAACAGTTAGAACTTGTCAAAGCAAACAGATCCTTCTAATTTTAGAAAAAAGATCTTTATTAATTTCCACTGTAGTTTTAAGAGATGATTATCATATTAAAAAAGCAAAGGGGAAAAAATGAACATATTATACCTCCCACCATGCACACTCACACACACACACACACACACAAATGTGCAACAGTTAAACCAAGAGGGGGTAAAAAGTCTGGCTGTGATTTTTTAAAATTGCATATCAACTTAGCAGAATCATACTCAGCAACACTTCCATCATTGAAGGGAATAGCAACCACAAAGGCCTCATCAGAGGGTGGAAAGCCTGAACTTTTGCGTATAACTTTAAAAATACTTCTTGTTACTTTTTAATGTTACAGTACATATTATATTATTTACTATGATAGTCATTGTACAATGAAAATATGGTGATGATGCCCTCTGT
>NW_007749345.1:8769-11039 GCF_000696425.1 Galeopterus variegatus | reverse complement strand
GAAAGGAATAAGGTATTTCAGTTTTTTACTTTAAGCTGACTTTTCATCATTTCCCACAAGGTCACATTCAGAATTCTTTTTGCATTTGGATAGCTTATAGTTGTTGGGTGTTTATTATAAGAAAATGATCACCTTTTCTGCTGCAGCTCAAGTCAAGTCAGTGCAGGTGATGACAATAAGGGAGATGAATGCAAAACCATCTGAGAACTTGCTCCCTGGTAAATCTCAGGATCTGGTAAATCACATTAAACAGAATGCATAGAGAGTCCCTTAATTCCTAAGAAATGATCTTCTTGTTCTCTCTCCCTGAATCTCTACTATCCCTCCCCTTGCAGGAGGGTGATGTTTAAAAAATATGTGATGATATTCAAGGAAATAAACCCCAGAGTAATTCAGGTTAAGTTTACACCTAGGGGAGTCATACATTTTCAGATTTGAAAAAGCTGATTGGGTCCTAAGGGAGAGTTTGTGCTGTTGTAGTTGACAATGATGCTTTGTTTTTGTTTTTGTTTTAATATGCTTTCCTTGCTCTGAAGGTAATGCATATAATATCTGGCTTACAAAATAATATTAGAAGTGCCCCACCAGCCAGCTACCCAGGGGCAGACTTCATTCTAGGAAGGGGACTAGAGTGCCTCAGTGACTGTGACAATTTTATTAAATACTCATCATCTTATAAAAAGGTGCTATGCCTCCTGAAGGAACATTCACTTTTACCCTCATATTGTGGCCTGCCCATTCTAGGAAGGGGACTAGAGTGCCTCAGTGACTGTGACAATTTTATTAAATACTCATCATATTAAAAAAAGGTGCTATGCCTCCTGAAGGAACATTCACTTTTACCCTCATATTGTGGCCTGCCAGCATCTGGGGAAATTAATGGACACAAGAGAATGAAGTTAGTATCTCAACTGGTTTATATCTAAGAACAAATTCTCTAAGGCAAACCTGAATCTAGTCAAGGTCTGAAGGTTGTGGGGAGGATCACAAATAATTGTTCAACGCACATCTTCATCATCCTTTGCCATGTAGATATCATATTTTTAACATTTTAAGTGTACACAATCAGTTAAATATTTTTCAGTTGTACTTCCTAAATTCTCCCCCATTAACCCTTGACCTCTGCTCCCACTGCCCTAATTCAGGGTTCAGATTGTATAGGTAACCAGGACATTGTTTCTGCTTTAAGGGATTCACAGTCTCAATCAACAAACAAAGAAGGCCCAGGAGGCATACTGGACTTGCTCATGCTTAGCTTCTATTTGATGGTCACTGAGCTGCCCAAAGCAGCTGGAGAGCAGTAGTCAAAGCAAGCCTGACCTCCACATGTGTCTAAGCTGGGAGAATCACGTCATGTTACAAACTCCAAAGGGTGCTAAGAGGGATGGAAATGAGAGGTTTCTGTTACTGTGGAGATCCTGGAAAATGTGAATGGGAGTGCAAGGCTGGCAGGAGAGAGAGCAGTTCAGTGGGACCTCAGAACCGTGCCGTGTGGTGGCTGAGGAGGAGGAGATGGACATGCTGACAGGTCACCGAAGATGGTGCTGCTACACAGTAGAATCGTGTGCAACTTCAGCTACTCCTGAGGCTCCGGCTGCACCCAGACCAATTAAACCAAAATCTCTTGGGTGCAGGCCAGGCATCCTTTATGTTCTCTATAGGGCACTGCTCGGCTCTCAGCTTGTCTTATTTCCTCCTTTCTTGTTCCAAGCGCCAGGGATTTGGCCGTATTTCCTCTCCTCCATGAAATGCCTCTACTATTCTAACTTAAGAAATCCTTTTCCCTTGCAACCCTGAACTCTTTCTTTGGTTCTTCTAAATACAAGCACATCAACTCTTTTAATTATGCAGACTTACACCACAAACTAATAGAAGATGGCAACTCAACAAGCGTGTATAATGCAACAAGGCTTTAGACCAGGAACACGGTTCCAGGCGCTGTACAAAATGCTTTCTCTGCATGAGTTCACTGAATTTCACTGACTCTTCACAACTATCCAGTGAAGTAAGAAACTGTTCATTCCTTTTTACAGATGAAACAACAGAAGCTTAGAAAAGTTAAGTAATTCTGCAGAGATCATTTAGCAAGTTTGTGATAGAGATTGGGCCTGAATCCAGGTCCATGTGATTAAAGCACCTAACCTTAAACACAGTGTATTAGTCCTTTTCTGTTGCTAATAACAGAATACCTGAAAGTGGGTAACCTACAAAGAAATAAAATTTATTTCTTGCAGTTTGGGAGGCTGGGAAGTCAACAGTCAAGGGGCACA
>NW_007749345.1:5896-8001 GCF_000696425.1 Galeopterus variegatus | reverse complement strand
TGAAAACATTCAAGAGGGCACAGTCCCCGTGATCCAATCACCTCTTAAAGGTCCCACCTTCCACCACCATATTGGGACCAAGTTCCAACATGAGCTTGGGGGAGCATTCAGACCACAACACACAATACGACATGGTCTTATGGGAATATAATATGGTAACTGCAAGCTGCTATGGGCCATCACTGGGTACAATATTTGCTTCTTACGTTGGGGCTCAAGCCCCAATACAACAGGAATATTTTCACCAACCCTAGGAATGCCACATGGTCCTTCACCAGTCACCTCAACCGGATCATTTATTTGAGACTAAAAACTGAATTCTGACAGAGCAGGGCTAGTATAAGGAAATGTGGGTTTGAGTCAGAGTTCTCTAGTGTTAAACTGTGACCTTAAGTGAGCTCCTTTCCCTGTCTGAGCTTTAGTGTGCTCTCTACACAATGAGTATATTTTTGAAAAGCATTGCTAATGAGGGCCAAAGGAGGAAGCATATAAAATGCCTATTAAAATGCAAATGCATAGCATATTCCTAGTAAATGATGGTGGGTGGGGAAAGTGAGTGGTTTGCATGTATGAGGTGCCCCCAGCTGGACCCAGAACATTCCAAACATTCTGCTTGCCCAGGCAGCTGCTGTGGGGTATTCCTCCCATGAGCCTGGAACAGAAACTGCATAAGCCTCAGCATGGGCCCTAGAAGGAACTAGCCCCCACATCCCCTGCTGCAGTCAGTGTAGCCAACCCAGCTTTGTGTCATTTCTCATGTTGGTCACTGTGACTGCTTCTGGCTTTACTGCTTTCTGCCTCACCCCATCTATGCTTCCTTCATTGCTGCTTAACTTTCTCTTAAAAGCAGGTTACCAAGTATGTAAGAACTATTTTGAAGGAGTAATCACTCCTGAATAAACACTCCAGGGATTTGCCACAGGTTCAAGAGTGGAGCTTTAATGCAGGATCTCTGTAGCTGTCATTTTGGTTCCTCAAAGGCCTGTGTACTGCATGCAGAAGGGTGGAAAAGGCCTCTGTGCTTCCCAAACTGAGAACAACTTCTCCTGAGATTTCCATCTGAGTGCCTTGAGAGAGACAAAACAATGTGCAAATGTGGCCTGTCTTCATGTAGTCCAAGTTTAATGGGAAATGATCAGGGTTATTCCTATTTAAAACAAACTCAAATACACACACACAGACACACACACACACACACCATATACAGACACATATACATGCATACACCAAATTTCATTAATGTTTAAGACAGAATATGAGATTTTAGATATATCTCACAGTAGGAATGGGTTGTCTATACTTAAGATCTCACTCTGTGTTTATTTCCAATTGCCTCTGACTTTAAGGGTGTGTATGTACAAAAGACTAAAGGCATTTGTGGAGGTGTGGAGTCAGAGGCCCAGGTGGGCAGGGACAGAAAATGAGTTTTCTTAACTCTGTGAACTATGAGCTGCTTGCAACAAATCACTGATCCTCTGAACTTCGGCATTCTTATACGTAATTATGAGTGCTGTGCTGGCTATTTGGTCTCCTGTCAACCTCCCAGATTCATGTTCACACCTTCTCTGCCCTGTCCAAGCTTCTAGAATGTGGACCTTGTGGACTGCATCCCCAGAGAGATCATGGCAGGAAATCTCAGGGTAGGAGAAGAGAGACATGGCAGGATGTCTCCTGCTCCCTCCTTAGCACATATGTGGTCTTGGCAGTGGCTACATTTCTCTGTGGCCTTAGCTCCTACTGAACTTAGGAATCACCTTCCCTAGTTATAAGTCCTTGGACTCCTGTAACCTTGCCCACACCATCTGCACCTCAACTTTCATTGAGCCCTTCTCAGTTTTACACTTACTGAGCCATTAATTGTCTGCCCCACCCCAACACACCCTGATGAATACAATTCCAGTACCTAAAAGTGTTGGGTTGCTGAGGTTATTTATACATGTACAATGCTGAGTGCATTGTGTTAAACACTGAATAAGTGTTAGTTACTTTCTTTGTTCACTTCTGGGTAAGTGACAGATTACAAAGAGACCCTGTACTAGAAGTCACACATGTTAGTATGAACACATCGTTCCTGAAGATTGGCACCACACATGACTACTCCCTGC
>NW_007749345.1:1514-2288 GCF_000696425.1 Galeopterus variegatus | reverse complement strand
AGGGTTGCGATCCCATGGCCGGTCCCGGTCCGGTACGGGCGCGACACTGAGGGTTGCGATCGGTTGCCGGTCATGAAAAAAGACAAAAAAAAGGAAAAAAAAAAAAGTGCATGAAAAGTTAAGTTAAAAGATAATATGAATCCTCCCATGAACTTTTTGAAGACCACTAATATGGATGTTTCTTTTCATTAAAAAATAAGTTGCTTATCTTGAGGAAAATAATTACAACAGAAAAGATCGCAGACCAAATTTTCCAATCATTTATTTCACATACAAGATTTCTAGTCAACTTGTTTTTTCAAAATTCATGAGGTTAAAGCAACAGAAAATACATTTGAGAGCCCTCCCGTACAGAGACTGGAGACAACTTTGCAAGAGCCCATGGTTCTCTATCACACTTTGTTCCTGATAATGCCTAGATCATGTAGCAATGCTCAAGGCAGTGCATTTTGGAATCTGCTGTGAGTTATGCAGTTCTAACCAAACAAAGTAGCTAAAGATGAGACATTCAAAAACAACAGAAAAGAAATTCATGAGATCAACCAACATGAAAATTCTATTCAATTTGATGGTGCAGGTGTAGCACAAACATTTTAGATTTCAAAATTAAAGAAACCCTCCCTCAATGTTTTATTCAAATAAAAACATTACTCTAGGATTATTGTTCATATCTATCTTGTGGCATTGTGTGATCTTTGCCACATCCAGAATACCCCAGGCATAGGCACACATACTCCTTTTGAAGAATATAGAAACCTGTCAGGATAAGGAGGG
>NW_007749345.1:0-402 GCF_000696425.1 Galeopterus variegatus | reverse complement strand
AATTAATATTAATAATGATGATAATAATCCAATGAACAAAATGGGCAAAGAAGCTGAATAGACATTTCTCAAAAGAAGACCTACAAATGGCCAATAGGTACATGGAAAAATGCTCAACATCACTAATCATTAGAGAAATGCAAATCAAAACCACATTGAAATATTATCTCACTACAGTCAGACTGGCTATTATCAAAAAGGCAGAGAGTAACAAGTGCTGGTGAGGATGTGGAGAATGGGGAACACTTGTACACTGTTATTGTGACTGTAAATTAGTGCAGCCATTATGGAAAACAGCATGAAGGTTTCTCAAACAACTACAGATGGAACTATCATACAAACCAGAAATCACACTACTGGATATATTCCCAAAGGAATGTAAATTATCACATCTAAAGGATA
>NW_007749344.1:7464-11040 GCF_000696425.1 Galeopterus variegatus | reverse complement strand
TTGATAATTTTAAAATTTTACAGCATTAATAAAAAAAGATAATGATTTTTCAAATATAATGTATCATTCTCTCAACAGGAACATAGCATATTATAAAACTCATTTACTTTTTGTTAAGTGATCATAAATTTAAACTAAAAGCTACCAAAGAAAAAGGTAACAGAATATACTTAAAATTCATTGTATTCCTATAGATGGGATAGACAGATTTTTTTAAAGTCCTGCTATGCTCCTCCTATAAAAGGTACCATTATTCAAAATTATCTTCTCCAGGTAGGTCTTGATTTCAAATTTATTTACAGGACCTACAGTGAATGAATGCTCTTTCATTCTAATTAATTGTAACACTTCTTTTAGAGTGGAAAGCTCTCCTTTACTTTTTCTCTGCATGGGATTTGAACTTTATCTAAGAAGCCCTTAACCACACATATTGTGAACAGCTTCCCTACATAATAATGTGTGTACTGCATTGGGGGTCACATATTATAAATTACTGGAAAATTCCCAAAACACAAACTTGCCCCTACCGCAACGCCATCACCAGGTATCAGGTATATTTTCAAAATGGTGAAAAGATGATTCTAGAAAGTTGTTCTGCCTGACTGACTTCTACCCCCCTCCACTTAAGAACTACCGCCAAAGGAAGATTTAACATTGACTAGCCTGACAAAAACCCAGAGTGATCAATCGTCTAATCTGAGCTCTAAATGAAAGGGTTAAATAGAGATAAGGTAAATACAGTCTCAGGTAAAACTCTGGTAAGGTAAGGCAAATAGTCTCAAATTTTTTCCAACATACGTTACCAGCCAATTGTTCATTGTTTTAAAAGTAATTTCTTAGAATACGAAATAATTGTATCCAAATGAATTTTTCCCATAATTCTTGGTTCCCCCTCCCCCCATGTAAATATCTAACTGAAATAACAACTACTTAATGCCTTTTTCTTTTATTTGAATCAGATCCAGCTTGAGTAAAAAGTCTACTATTTTATGTTTTACACAGAAGTGTCAAAATCCATGTTTAAATAAAAAAATACAACTATTGAAGCTGAACTAATAAACAACTATAGAAATAGTCTGTCAAGGTGGGCTATAAACTATGTGGTAAAGGCTGGCAAAACAACTTAATAATTTAGCAACTCATTACACATAAGGTAATTCTGAAGATAATTCCAATAACTAGTATGTCCACTTAATGATGATTTGACAAAGTTTTAAACTACATAAGAGCATTTAGTTCAACTCCTACCAAGTTCTGTAAAACTGCTTATAAAGAAAAGTTTATAATGTATTCACACTGGGGCAATACAATATAAATTAAGAACAAATTTTTTAAAAATGGACACAGTTTTCCAAATTGGAAGCCTCTCCCCCATTTTAAAATATAATGACAAGACAAAATAAAAACTACATTATTATTCTGGAAAGTGAAAAAAAACTGCATAGCACATTAATGTAGACACTTCTACATACAATGCACTGAAAACATATTAACCAATTTACCTGAATAAAACCCACTACTAATCATATTAGTGATGACCTCTAAGGACCCCTGCAATGCCAGTTATCTGCTTTGAGAGAAAACATAATGATCATCAATTTAGTTAAAAAAGTAGATAATCCCAAGTAAACAGTTGTTTTATGACTCTGAATGGGTTCTACTGGTACACAGATTCATTCCTTTATTCATCAACTACCTGTTATGCTGGAAAGCTTGGACTAAGAACTTAGGACAGATGAAAGATGAATAAACCTTGACCCCTGAACTCAAAGAGTTTATATTGTAATAAAGGTGTCTACCGATTTTCAAAAATCTATGATTAACGGTTAAATATTTTTTAAAAGTTGAAGTGAGCACCAGCAAAATTAGCAATAAACGTTATTTTTAAAAACCAAAAAAACTGGATTGAGATATTGTAATACCACGAGTTACTTCTCAATGGTAACCCTAAAACCAGAAAGTTCTGGGAATAATTACTTGCTTCTGTTAATCTGATATAAAAATTTGCACTATAAATCTCCTTATAAGGAAGTTGTGTGACCAATTTGGAAGCTGTCAAAGACAGATTCAAAAGTCAATCTGGAAATATCTCTTCAACATTTACTGTGGGGCTAAGAACTGAGATGATACATGCAGACTCAAGTCCCTTCCTTTACTTTGTCTAATTGGACATACAGGTAAATAGATAAATCCCATTCTTATAACTTTTAAAAACAATACTCAAGGGCATATGAAAACGATCAAATGAAAGAACTGTTAGGTTGGATCTTCAAGGATAAACAGATGTTTGAATGGGGAAAGCTGTTTTGAGATTCAAATTCTTTTTTCTTTTTGGTGGTGGTGTGGTAGTGATAGTGGTAGTGAGGAGGGAGAGTGAAGAACAAAGAAGCTGTCCCCTTTGGCTGGAGCACAGAAACCTAATAGAGAAGGAAACCTAACAGGAAGAGGATAGAAACGTAGGCTAAGGTCAAGACAGGAAGGGCCTGATATCATTCACTAAGTAATGAGAACCTACTCCGTTGTTATGTACTGTAATAGCTGCTGTGCATACAAGCAATAGCTAAAACGGAACCAATTCCTACTGTCTTGAGGCTTACATTACAGTCTAAGAGGTATGTTTATTTTTAAGGTTGCATATATGAGTAAGTACCAATGTAACGACGAACTGAGATAAATGTTATAAAGGAAAGGAATGTGTCATCAAGAAAACACAATGGTATAACAAACAAAGTAACCTGACCAAGACTGGATTGGGGGTTGTGTGTCAGGAAAGAAAGATCTGAAGAGTGGGCAGAATTAAGGGGAAGCACGGGGAGAACTGATGCCAAGTAAGGAAGAGCCAAGAATTAAAGAGATTTGTAGACCGTATCAAATTTTAATCTTTATTCTCAGAGCAATGGGAAGCTAATGAAAGGCATCAGGGCTGCAGATAGGGAGGGAGCAAATGAAATGATCAGATTTGCATTTCAGACACTACTCCAGCTACACCGTGGACACCACTGAAGAAAACCAATCTTCATTTAGCCAGACTGAATGGAGATCAATTAGGAGAACTATTGCAGCAGTCTAAGTGAGAAGTGATGATAACTTGAATTAGGGTTGTGACAATCAATGGACATGGAAACAAAAGGACGTACTGTCGATCCTCATTATTTGCAGATTCTGTTTTTGTGAATTTGCCTACTCATTATTTGTAACCTCAAAATTAATACTAATTTTGCAGTCATTTGCAGACAAATGCAGAGTGATAAAAAATTTGAGTAACCCAACACACACATTACCAGCTGTGCTGGAACAAGGTAAATGCTCTCCCTCCTAATTTTCAGCTCTCCACTGTGAAGTACAATAGCCCTCTTATCCAAGGTTTCATTTTCCATGGTTTCAGTCACCTGTGGTCAAAAGTAGTCTGAAAATATTACATGGAAAATTCCAGAAATAAACGATTCATAAATTTTAAATTGTGTGCTATTCTGAGTAGCGTGAAATCTCACACCATCCTGTCCAGGATGTAAATCATCCCTTTGTCCAGCATATCCACACTGTAGATGCTACCTGCCCATTCATCATTTAGTAGCC
>NW_007749344.1:2072-4140 GCF_000696425.1 Galeopterus variegatus | reverse complement strand
TTGTTATTGTAAATGCCCACATAGTACTTTCAGCTATGTGATAGGATTTCAAAGTTCTGTTTCAGCTCTGAAAGTCTACGATTCCTTAACAAGCCTGAGATTTTTATTAGCATATTAAATAGTTTCCAAGAGAAAATGCCTTCCAATATCAAAAACTCCTAAATAAATAAATTTTGCAACATAAACCACTATCAAACTGGGAAATGCTTGCATTCTACAACACAGTGAATTATTTTAAGACTGTATCAAGTGATATTTAAATAAATAGATTGATTTTATAATGGTTTCTTAAAGAGACTTCCTAAAATCCTTATATACTTTTTTCTAACCCTGGAACTAAATCCAACTCAACTTAAACAAGCATCTATTTAGAACTCACATGGCCAAGGAACTAGACAGAGTGGAGCTCTGCCCCTCAGTGAAGTTCTGTAAAGTGTGCTTTCAGACTTGTATTTATTTTCTCTATCTAGAATTTTATTTTCAAGACCTAGCTCAGATCTCTTCGTGGACAAGAATCTCTTTGCTTTAATCCTATCTGCCACATAATGCCTGAAAACTACCTATTACCCTGGGTTATCAACCTTTTTACAATAAGATCTTAACCATTCAACAAGCACGTAGATTTACTGAGGGCAAGCACCAGAAGTTTGAACTTTTTGCATCCCACTCAAGGAATTATTAAAAGCATCTTCAAGCACAAAATATTCCACAGCCTAACTTTAGAGGAAATGGAAATTTAAGGCCTGACTCTTAATGTCCCCTAAACAAAACCCCAGAGAAGCAGCATAGCATGGTAATAAGAGTTCATGCTCTGGGAGTGAAGAGGTCCTAGAAATCTGAGATCTACCATCAAACTGGCCTTGGGCAAGTACTTAACCTCTCCAAATATATTTCCTCAACTGTAATAGTTGAGATTCTTATCCACTTTTACTAGAGTTGTAAGGATAAACAAAATCAACTGTATAAACTCCCAGTAAACATTAACTACTATGTATAGAGACATGAAAGAATATCTTCGTTAGCTCTTGATTCATCAGAATACTTTGATTCAGTTGATGGTGAAGCATGTGAAAATAAAAGTAGAACTTTCTTAGTTACCTCAACCACCTGAATACTCAGTATTAATATTCATAAATGAAGTATTAACATGGCTCACTCACATTAAGGCTTTCACTCTAGTATCTACAGAAGCACCAACCTACTGCCTACATCACGTTATTATTACTCTTTACTCCTTTATGGAATATGCATTCCTAGAGGTCATTGGACTTAAAGTAATATATGGTAGTATAAAGGTTTTCTAGAAAAAATAAGTCTGGCTACACTCAAGCAGGCGTTCCTTTTGAGGAGAAAGTGATGAGAAACACCATTCTAAGGGATTGTCCCAAAGAATGATTTTCTTCTACAAGTTAACTTAAATCAATATTCATTACTTTAAAAATAATTTTTCACAAAAGCAGGGCTAGCTGGTGACAGGTACTATCCTGGACATTAGAAAACACAAATGCCTTTTTCAAAGAGCTCCTGGTCCTGACATTTCTCATCCCAGTGCTTCTCCATTCCTCCTAAACCTTAATATCCCACCTTCAAATAATGCAGAATACTAAAACGTAAAAATAAAAAAAAAATTTTTTTCAATAAACTGAGACTATGATTTAAGTCCTACAAAAGGATTCATTAACGATGCTGAAGTTCCATACTTTTGAAGCCTGCACACATTTCTTTACCTTCTCTGCATTAATGGAACCATGTAGAGACATGAAATTTTAGGTGTATAAGTAACCTTTTGTAATCACCCATGTGCAAGCCTCTCAGAAATGAAAAATATAATCTCAAATTATGAGGGTACTTCAAAAAGTTCATGGAAGAACAGAATTAATTAAAATCTGAATCTTTCCATGAACTTTCTGAAGACCCCTCATAAGGAGCTTGCCAAAGATCTCAGTTCACAACAAAGAATCAGACATGACTGAAACTCAGATCTTGTGACTAGGTCAAATTCTCTTTAGGGGCCGGCCCGGTGGCGCACTGCTACAGTGCGCCGCTTGGGAAGCGTGATGGCGCTCCC
>NW_007749344.1:0-1229 GCF_000696425.1 Galeopterus variegatus | reverse complement strand
AAAAAAAAAAATTCTCTTTAGATTCTACCAAGAGAAAAATAAAATGTTTTCTTCATTTTGGAGGCATTGTTTTCTTCCCCTCTCCTTAGTGCAAGGTACAGTGCCTTTGCTTATGTTAGTGCAAGGTACAGTGCCTTTGCTTATGTTAGGCAATCCATAATGTTAATTAATCTTGTCCTCAAGATCCTTCTGGCGCTAAATATTTTAAAACATGCGGTCACAAATCTTGATATCTACAACAATAAATAAAAAAATTTCTAATGAGAACAAAGCATCATTTGAAAATAAGAACAAATGTATTAAAATAAATGCCTGTACTGGAAATATGCAGAAAAATCTTCAAAATATTTTACTTCAAATGTTCAATATTTTAATTAACCCTTAATATACAGTGCTTTCTTTCCAAAGACTTGTCTGTAAACTGGAAAGCTAACACATATTACCAAAAAAGTCTAAAACAGAGTTAATAAAAGTATCTTAATGATGCCAAATTACTAGAAGTCACTTACTGTACCTAAACACACTTTCTATAATATTCACCAACTATCAGAAATACCAGTGTGTTAACACAACATTAATCCTCCAAGCAATGTTTTGATTCATTCTAACACAACTCAGTAGATAATCCTTATCAAATTCAGCAATGACTATAGTTTAGCATTAGAGTACTATAATTTTTCATACAGTTTATTTTTAAAAACACCCAGGCATGTATATATTATCTTTCCTTTACAAGAAATTAGATAAGAAGCTTCAGTCAATATTCACATATACATTACCACCACCTAACATAATGTCTTTAGTCTTCTCATTAGTTGAACAAAATTGTATTATTTCTGGGAAAGTGGCACCTTTACAATGAAACTGAATACAATCAAAATGAAATTTACCAATTTTACAGGATGAGTCAAACTAACAGAAGGGGGGAAGAACCACACCACACACTTCATATAGCTGAAAGTTGTACACATGTTCCACTAAAACGTTTATTTAAATTTCAATAACTTGAACTGAGAACAAGCAAAGCCCCAAAGGGAATCAAACCAGCATTCTAATCACTGAAACAGCACAAAACTTTTATTTCCCCTAGTAATCATGATTTTGGCCCTGGCACTACACAAATCTAAAATCCCAAAATACTCAAAACGTGTCACTTCCAAAAAGTTACAACACTAAACTCTTTCGCATCAGCAAACTAGTTTTTAAAGATTTCAAGTACAACAGTTAAA
>NW_007749343.1:10820-11040 GCF_000696425.1 Galeopterus variegatus | reverse complement strand
GTTCTCTTTATAGCTAGTTTTTTTCTATTTTATTTTATTTATTTTTAATTTATTTGTGTATTATTATTATTTTACATTCTAAAATGCTGTTGCAGAGCAGTTGGGGGGAAGAGGGAGGGGACGGGGAGGAGGATAGAAGGAGGAGGGAGAGGGGGGACCGTGATCAAGACCTTGGCCCCACCTTCATTTTGGCAGAGGAGCCCAGGGGGCTTCCAGCCCC
>NW_007749343.1:8056-9627 GCF_000696425.1 Galeopterus variegatus | reverse complement strand
CTCTCCTGTGAGAGTTAACGCAGTCCAGCAAGAGCCAGTAATGTCTCTAGACCTAATCACCCTTTACAGCGCCACATCTGCGACCAAATTTCCAACACATGCATTCTGGGGGACACACTTAAACAATAGCACTAACCACACAAACCACTCAAACTTAATCCCCTTTCCAAAGGTACTAAGGTCCTCTGTTAGGATTGTTTCCATCATGCTGACATTCATATACAGTGTAGAATTTAGCTCACACATATTGCCAACAATATAGTAGGTCCTGTCTTAAATGCTTGACATGTAAAAATTTATTTAATACTCACAATAACCCAGTGAGGTAAATATGCTTTATTATCTCTGTTTTATTAAAGAGGGAACTGAGATTCAGAACGGTAAATAAATTTTCCCAAGGTCACATGGCTACTGAAAGGTTGAGCTTAGACTCAAATCAAGCTGGTCTGTTTCAACTTTTGCCTTCTCACCACTACCCTCTATTGCTTCTCACTCCCTTCTACAGGTTTTTGGTATTATATTACAGATATATGGTTCTGCAACTGGACTTTTTTCATTCAGCAACATATTTTAGAAAACTTCCCATGTCAGTACATATGGATCTATTTCACTTGGAAAACAAACATTCCACAATGTATTCAATAGGACAGTTTATGTACCAATACTCTAGTTGATGGTTAGATTGCTTCAGTCTGTTGCAGTAAAGATCCTTTTATTTGCATACCTGTTTCTACATAAGGTTAAGGGAGGGTAGAGAGCTACAAGCATAATTATTTAGTCCTGAATATGTGCATTTAATATATTAAACCTACCCCCTTCCCTAATTGATACTCTTGTAAGCACTTTTTATGTATTAAAATTCTTAAAATGGAAAAACTTATGTTATATATATTTTACCACAATAAAAAAAAGAGTTGAAACATACTAAAAAGAGGAGAAAAACAAGGGGGAAAAAACTTACATTGGCTATTTGTGCACATTTATTCTTCCAGTTGAGTTCTAGAATTTTAAAATCAGCTTTTCAAGTTCCATAACCAATTCTGCTGGTGTGTCACTATTTTTAAAGCCTCATCTTTTTCTGTTCCCAGACATGGATATTTTAAGGTTTTGGATAAAAGCTACTTGCCATCTGGGCTGGCCCTGTGGCGCACTCGGGAGATTGCAGCGCTGGGAGCGCAGCGACGCTCCCACCATGGGTTTGGATCCTATATAGGACTGGCCGGTGCACTCAGTGGCTGAGCGTGGTGCGGGTGACGCCACACCAAGGGTTGTGCTCCCCTTACTGGTCACAAAAAACACCAAAAAAAAAAAAAAAAAAAAGCTACTTGCCATCCTTTGAGTGTGTCATGTGTTTTTATATTTCGGGGCATTTGTACAGGCTTTGCCCTTCGCTGAAAGTACCATTTATTTTTGGCCCAGCTGTCTCTTTCTGGTTCTAGAAAATTGAGTTCAAGAGTCACCCCCTTGATGAAGTTGTCTTAACTTTCTCCCCCCACACCCTCCTCCAGAATCGGCCTCCCGTCCCTGTGCTCCCAAGGCCTCCCAAGAGCACCTCTCCTGGCTGATTCTCT
>NW_007749343.1:5074-7194 GCF_000696425.1 Galeopterus variegatus | reverse complement strand
AAATGGAGTGGTTAAGACAGGGAGTGGGGAAGAGTGTGCTGTTTGGTAGGGTGGTCAGGGGAAACCTCTTAGAAAATGTGACATTAGACCAGAGGAGGAGTAAAGCATGTAGATATGATGCAGAACACTGATCCAGGCTGAGGGAACAGTGTGTGCAAAGACCCTGAGACAGTATTCTTGGGCACAGTAAAGAGAGGAAGATTTGGAGAGGTGACCTGGGGTTGTTTGGTGTGTGGCACTGTGGGCTTGTTTTGTGTGTGGCACTGTGGGCCATGGTGAAGATGAGGATTTTATAGAGTGAGGTGGGGAACCCTTGGAGAGCTTTAATTGAATTTAGTTTTTAAAAGGATCATTCTACTTAGAGAATTAGGAATAGTTTTGAATAAATTAATAACAGAGAGAAATTAAATTAAAAAACAATCTATCTTTTCCCTATTTTTCAGGAAACCTCATTCTGAGAGTTGATTGTACACCATTGACATATAGCTTGACATATAACTTAACAAAAGAGGTAAAAGTGGTTACATACAAAATCTAAGTTCTACAAATGATGTTTTCTTGAGGTGCCATTATTATATTAAACCTTAGGGTTTTTTATAACTTGTTTTATATACACATCTGATAAAGTCATATTTTATATATATATATAAAATAAATATACATTCTATAGAGCATCACATCTAACAAACTGTTTACACATTTCCTCATTCCTCCCAACACCACTGTAAGGCAACCTCTAGATAGCATTATATCTACCATCTCCACTTTGAAAACAAGGAAACTGAGCTCATAAAACATCAGCCACCAAAGTCACACAACTTGTATAGTAGCTGAACCATGACTTGGTCCCATGGTTTTACTCCTTAAATTTAAAACTGGTTTGTACTTCTTAAATTACTGATAGTAATTAATTCAGGACACATGGAGAGTTCTAACTGATTGAGAAGAATATGCATAGAAACACCAAGTGCTGACTTCCAGGGCGAACCGGTTTGAGTCAGAGGTTAGGTGAGACTATGTAGCTCCCTTTAATAACCTCTGAATTTAGGTAAAATTAATTTTTTCCTCAATAAAGAACACATTTTAATGTCTTTCTTATATTTTTTCTCATCAAAAACACGCCTTACTTTTTTGGTACACTTTGTACACAAAATTTCACATTAATTAGAATTTTTAACTCTTAGTAACCTTAATTTCTAGTGAAAACTTGGGAGACAAGGAATCTTGAACTTTCTGTTATATAATGGTATTTTATCTTATTTGAATGTGACTCAGACATTTAATGAGTATCTAGCATTTACAATAAAATAACTTTAAAATTTCAAATTAGAGAGACAACACAGAAATGGAGTGGAAGGCACCGGACCGGCCCAACTCTGCAAGCTCTGTGAGTCACCCCCAGTCCAGCCCCACTTGCGGGGCAGAAGCCCACCTGGTCCCTGCCCGCCTGGCCCCAACTTACCACACCAGGCTAGGTGCCCGCAACAGAGCTGCCTCCATTTTCTCGGGTGGGGGCGGAGACAGCCGGCTCAGATCAGGCAGGCCAGCCATCTTTGCTTGGCGCGGCTCCTCACTGAGACGTGCCACTTGCATACCTCGATGCGGGGCCCCCCAGGGCCTGTGGACCAGCCTACAATCCCACTCTCCCCACGGATCTCTGACAGGGCTGGTAGCGTGGGGAGCCCCAGCCAGCATCGGGAGGGCAGGGAAGAGGAGCCCGCCCAGATCGTCTCTCCACCACACCCTGGCCTTCAGCCCCAGGTAAACTCCCTGTTTCCAGGAGGCAGATACCATCTCTGTGGGCCTCAGTTTGGAAGAACCCCTAACTGATTTCTGGTTGGGAGAGGGGAGCCCAGAGAACTCTGGAGCAACATTGAAGCTGCTGGAGAGCTCTCACGGAGGGTGCCCGGGTCGACCCGTGCTGGGGGGAGTCAAAGAGGAACTGTGTGCTGTGAGACCCTCCCCNGAAAAAGAAATACCACATGTTCTCACTTATTGGAGGGAGCTAAAAATAAATAAATCAATTCGCACACACACACACACACACACACACACACACACACACACACACACAAACCGGCGGGGGGGAGAGGGAGATATAACACAAACAATTTTTTTGA
>NW_007749343.1:2159-4114 GCF_000696425.1 Galeopterus variegatus | reverse complement strand
GGTGATGGGACATAATAATCAACTACATTGTATATTGACAAAATAAAAATTAAAAAAAAACAATAACAAATCAGTGTGAGGTTTAAAACATATGTAGAAATAAAATGTGTGTCAATAATAATAAAAAAAAGACAAACAAAAATATTTTTGGTCATTTATCTGGGAGATTCTTATTGCCATCATAGATGTTCTTGAGATTCTATACATATATCTGTTGATGTATATGCATATATATGCAGAAAAAAAACACCTTATTTGTAAAATATGTTAGCATATGCATTGAAGAAAAAACCTGGAGAAATCTGTCATTGTCCAAAAAAAAAAAATTTCAAATTACATGAAAAGTTAATTTATAAGTGTTTGTTCCATGTACATGCAATTAATTTATTTTTATTAATTATACCTAGATAACTGAGAATATTAGACAAAGCTAGTCATTATTTCCAGTTATTTATTTGTGAAACATTTTTATAGCTTTTTAATATCAGGTGTTCACCTAAGCAAAAATCTTAAAGTTTAACTATGTGTATTTTACCCATAACTCAGAAGATAAAACTCGTTTCATTAAACTAGCAATATTAAACAAGATTATTCTAAGGCTGGATTATTCTGTTTTTATGCAGGGCAGAAATACCTTATATTTTTGCTCTGAGCTCAAGATTTTGACCTGTTTGATTTGAGAGACTAACTTGTATAAATATTTATCTAGTTCTTTTTCTTTTAAAATATCTGCCCTTCAATTAACTGTTCCTTCACCGTAACTGATTGTTAGCCAGGAAAACCTAAATTTACATTTCCAAAAGGGGTGACTCTTAGGAGACTCTCATTGAAACTGGTCTTCTGGTGGGAAAGAAGAAAGTTGAGAAAAAGATTCGTGACCCTTTTTAAATTTGTGGCAGTCTCTTTTCCAGTAACCTGTTTTTATTTTTCAGTAGTAGCAGAGACCCGAAGGTTTCCACTAAGTGCTTTGTCTGGAAGTTTCCATCTATTGTCTCGATATTTTTAATTTTAGTGGTTTTCTTTTTATTCGTGTCTTCAAGAATGCAGGCAAGCTGATTTGCTAAATAGATTAGACCAGGAGTGGTCATAGCTGATTCTTCTTTGTGAGCTCTTTTAACAAGCTGGGAAAGTTCTCAAGAAAGATTATTCACAAATATAGAATCAAAGTCTGCTTGAGTAGAATTAACATCCATAGGTAATCAAGAATTAGCTGGGAAAGATTTAACAAAAATAAATTTGGGGAGTTTGACTGATCCCTTTAATAGGCATAAATTATCCTTGGTGTAATTTCTTCATCTATTGAAATATGCACAGAATGGACCACAGATTCTGAATGAATAGCCATCTGGAATCCTAAAGGATTTGGCATGCTTTAGAATTTTGAAGAACCCGTTCCATTTCTTATTAATCTCTGTAGAGCAAAGAAAGTATTATAAATCCTGCCAGAGAATGTCAGGAGTTTGGATCAGTATTTCACATGGTGGCTTTTATTTAGCCATTCTATACCTACCATTTAGAATGTTTATTTTTGGTCTTAGCATATTTTCAAAAACAAGCTAGAGAAGAGAGCCAAGTTATTTATAGACATGCATAAACAAGCCAAAATTAAACCAAAATGCAAAGTAGAATAAAATAAAATAAGCCAGTTGTGTGTACCAAAGAAAATTTTAAATTAGTTGTGCAGAACTGAAAGTAAATTTGTCAAGAAAAGACATACCTCACAGACAGTATGTAAGTTCTGTAGAAACGATAGTACTCAAACCAGAAGGATACTTGTCTTTATATGCGAAAGGGCTTACTAAAAAACAACAACAACAAAAACTTTCATAGTCCCAATAAAGTGGCTTTATGACAAATCCTAAATAAGGTCAAAAAGAACTCACCAAGAAGAGGAAGTCCAAGAATCTAAGAGAAGATTCACCAGGACAGAAAAGGCAACTCACAAAAACGTAGAG
>NW_007749343.1:0-683 GCF_000696425.1 Galeopterus variegatus | reverse complement strand
TTTTTGCAGTGGATGATGTTCTGAGTAAGGAAACTGCCAGTTGCTATATGAGTCCTTCTGAAGATGTTAGAAGTATAACATTTGGAGATGACCATCTTGGCATGCCTGGAACACTCCAAAGAGTGGAGAGTTTTGCAGCATGGGGTTCTCAGGCCTTCACCTCTGTAGGCATTACTGTCTCACTCCTCCAGTTGGGTTCTGAGAGTTTGTAAAGATTCCTGGACAACCAATACCAATATCATTAATGATTCTGAGGAAGCATTTTTACTATTTTCTTTTAAGAGGAATGGTCATTATAATCTCTCCACCAACCCCTCATCCTTTTCAGTATGTGAAAAGGCCTCTGGGCCAGGTTAAGGCGTTTCTGGATTTTGACAATGGAATCATGAGCTTTTATGAAGTTTACAAAGGTTCCCTCTTACACAGTTTCCTTCCTTCCTTTTTCCCTTCTCCTCTGAAATCTTTCCTTTGCCTTGACTCCCCATTAAAACTCAGGTTTCGTGATTTACTTGTGAACTGCCATGTCTGAGGAAACTAAAGTCCTGAGACCTTCTCACGTGAAGCAACAGGACTGTGCCAGACTGTCTTTGAGCACATTGTAATTTAGGGAAACATAATTACTGTATGGTTACAAAAAGGAATAACCATACTGAACATATACATTTGTTTATTAATTATATTAT
>NW_007749342.1:9696-9915 GCF_000696425.1 Galeopterus variegatus | reverse complement strand
ACACAGCTAATCGATCTGAGTAAACTCATCAAACCAAGCTAATCAATCTAGGAGAAATAATTAGACCAAGCTAGTCGATCTATGAAAACTAATCAGACCAAGCCAATCGATCCAGGAAAACTAATCAGACCAAGCTAATCAATCTAGGAAAAATAATAAGACCAAGCTAATCGATCTAGGAATAATAATCAGACCAAACTAATCGATCCTGGCAAACTA
>NW_007749342.1:4684-5230 GCF_000696425.1 Galeopterus variegatus | reverse complement strand
CGATCTAAGTAAACTCATCAGACCCAGCACATTCATCTAAGTAGACTCATCAGACCAAGCACATCAATCTAAATAAACTCATCAGACCGAGTTCTTCGATCTAAGTAACAGAGCAGACCGTGCACATCGATCTAATTAAACTCATCAGACGAAGCACATCGATCTATGTAAACTCATAAGACCGAGCTCATTGATCAAAGTAAACTCATCAGATGAAGCACATCGATCTAAGTTAACTCATCCGACCGAGCACATCGATCTAAGTAAACTCATCAGACCAAGCTCATCGAAATAAGTAAACTCATCAGTGCAAGCTAATCGATGTAAGTAAACTAATCACACCAAGCTTATCGATCTAAGTAAACTCATCAGACCCAGCACATTCATCTAAGTAGACTCATCAGACCAAGCACATCAATCTAAATAAACTAATCAGACCGAGTTCTTCGATCTAAGTAACAGAGCAGACCGTGCACATCGATCTAATTAAACTCATCAGATCGTGCTCATCGATCTAAGTAAACTCATCAGACCCAGCACATTCAT
>NW_007749342.1:3411-4029 GCF_000696425.1 Galeopterus variegatus | reverse complement strand
TATCGATCTAAGTAAACTCATCAGACCAAGCACATTCATCTAAGTAGACTCATCAGACCAAGCACATCAATCTAAATAAACTAATCAGACCGAGTTCTTCGATCTAAGTAACAGAGCAGACCGTGCACATCGATCTAATTAAACTCATCAGATCGAGCTCATCGATCTAAGTAAACCCATCAGACTGAGCTCATCAATCTAAGTAAACTCAACAGAGAGAGCATATCGATCTAAGTAAACTCATCAGACCAAGCTCATCGATCTAAGTAAACTCATCATACCAAGCTCATCAATCAAATTAAACTCTTCAGACTAAGCACATCGATCTATGTAAACTCATCACACCGAGCTCATCGATCTAAGTAAAGTCATCAGATGAAGCTCATCGATCTATGTAAACTCATCAGAGCAAGCGAATCCATCAAAGTAAACTCATAAGACCAAGCTCATTGATCTAAGTAAACTCATCAAGGCAAGCTAATTGATCTAAGTAAACTCTACAGACCAAGCTCATCCATCAAAGTAAACTCATCAGACCAAGCTCATCGATCTAAGTAAACTCATCATACCAAGCTCATCAATCAAATTAAACTCTTCAGACTAAGCACATCGATCTAT
>NW_007749342.1:0-659 GCF_000696425.1 Galeopterus variegatus | reverse complement strand
AGACCAAGATAATCGATCTAAGTAAACTCATCAGACCAAGCTAATCGATCTAAGTAAACTCATCTGAGTAAGATAATCGATCTAATTAAACTCATCAGACCAAGCTCATCGATCTAAGTAAACTCATCAGACCAAGCTAATCGATCTAAGTAAACTCATCTGACTAAGATAATCGATCTAATTAAACTCATCAGACCAAGCCCATCGATCTAAATAAACTCATCAGACCAAGCTAATCGATCTAATAAACTCATCAGACACATCTAATTGATCTAAGTAACCTCATCCGACCAAGCTCATCGGTCAAATTAAAGTCATCAGACCAAGCTCATTGATCTAAGTAAACTCATGAGACCAAGCAAATCGATCTATGTAAACTCATCAGACCGAGTTAATTGATCTAAGTAAACTAATCAGACCAAGCTAATTGATCTAGTATAAGTAATCAGACCAACGTAATCAATCTAGGAAAACTAATCAGACCAAGCTACTCTATCTAGCAAAACTTATCAGACCAAGCTCATCGATCTAGGTAAACTCATCAGACCCAGCCCATCAATCTAAGTAAACTCATCATACCAAGCACATCGATCTAAGTAAACTCATCAGACCGAGCTCATCGATCTAAGTAAACTCATGAGAGAAAGCTAATTGATCTA
>NW_007749341.1:1519-11042 GCF_000696425.1 Galeopterus variegatus | reverse complement strand
GTGGTCCTCATCTACTCTCCCTTTGCTGTCTCTGCAGTTTGGTGCCATGTTCAGAGGACAGGGGTGGAGCCACACTAAGCTTTTATTCCAGATGTGCAGTTTCCTAGCTGTGTGACCATAGGCAAGTTACTTAACTTCTCTGTGTCCTCGGTTTCCTCATCATAGACTCGTCATGAAGGTTAAATAAATTAAACTGCTTTGAACATTGCCAGATAGATAAAATGCCAAATCAATATTCCCTGTAATATTAATGCTCCAGCCACACTGGTCTTCTACTACCTGGAACACACCATACTTCTTTCTGCCTCAGAACTTTCACACACACGTGTGTTATTCCTCTGTACCTGGGATATTTTTCTTGCTCATTTCTTTTCCTTAAGGTTTCATTAAATGGCACTTTGTCAGGGAGGCCTTTCCTGATGCATACGAGGTCTAGTTTAGGTCTTTTCTGATATGTTCCTGTAGCTCCCTACATGTCAGCTTGACACTTGTCACATTTGTGATTTCTTGTTCCATTATCATTTTTCAGGTTGGACTGTACACTCCAAAGGCGAGAAGGGGATGTATTTGTCTCGTTCATCCTTGGATACCCAACATTTCACACAGAGATTACAAATAAATATTCACTGGGTAAATCAATCAATGAACTATAAAGAGGGAATTAGAGAAATTTCACTGGAGTGACAGTTCCAGACTTTGGGACAAGGTTGCATCTGACAATAAAATTATAAGATGCAAAATAAGGTAGATTAGATTAGCCACCTGGAGACCGAACAGCAAATGGGTAGTTAAGGAGATGGAAAAACATCCAAGCCCAGGCTAGGTTCACTGGAACGTACTGGCCTTTAGCATTAGTTCTGCAAAACAGGGCTGCAGAAAGCTCAGCCTTGTGTCAGATAACAACTATCTTTGCCACCTATGATAAATCACCATGGCACATATCCCAAAAGCTTTCCTCTCCAAAGGTGAGTCTGGGACCCAAGTTGCCTGAATAATTTTAGTTACTAATGCCTCCTTTTGGTACATGCCTGAAGAACAATGGTTCTCCCATACTGTTGCTTTTTGCACTGCTTATTTGGCTGAAGGGGAGGGGAGAGGGCTGGGGGAAAGACAAGTAGGTTAGCAACATATGCCAAAAAGACCTAGAGATGAAAATACATGCTCATGGCTAGCTAGCACACGGTCCCTTCCCCCAATCTACCTTTAGAGCAGAAAATAGCTCAGCATCAAATATTAAATAAGTGAACTTGCTACGATCACCCACAGCACAGTTTCTAAAACACACACGTCTAAGCCTCCTAATTAATCAGAAGTTGAAATCTCATAGTATTGTAGACAGCTCTAACAAGCTTGTTTTAAAGGAATTAAAGAAATGTGTTGATCAGAGCAAGGCAGGAGCACTAACAATTAGGACAAGGTATTCTCAAAGGTGTAGAGGCAGTTTTTAGTCGGGGGAGAAAGAAATCAGGGTATAGACATGAGCCTACTGGGAGATGGTTACCATTCTCCAGAACCACAGCCTCAAAATTTGCCTCATCAAACTGTCTTCACAATCTCTGATTTGGACAGAACAGAAAAGTGCCTATGCCTGCATTTTACTTTTGGATCCTCAAATTCTGCCAGGTGCAACTAGAAGGAGGAGAAAAATTGTCCCCCTCATTTCTGCACCTTGGGAAAGAGGGGCGAAAGATCACAAATTAATTCACTGCGACAACCTTTGTGAAGAACCTCCGCGTTTGATCTTGAAAAGATTTCATAATTCTTTTGATAGCTTTGAGAAGAGAATGGGTGAAAAGCTAACTTCCTTTTGATTCTCTTATCGGGAGTAAATAAAGTGCAACTTCACGTGCTCTCTGCTTAGTCCGCCCCCCTTCCTGAGACCCAGAGATCAAGTTTGTGATTGAGAGAATTCAATAAACGAGAGGAAATGAGACCCATTTGGGAACAAAGATCCCAATGGGCTCCTCTCCAAAGGGAACCTGACTCTCCCCTGACAGCGTCAGGAGCCTCAGCTGGAGGAACATTCTTACCTCTGCAGGCAGGCACTGAGTGATCAGGTGATCACACAGTGATCAGGACGGCAGTGTGCTTACCTTTCAAAGAAACCAAACTGGCCAGGGAGAAAAGAAGAAAGATAAAAGCTCATGATGAATGTGCTGTCAGGTTAGCTGGCCTTCCAAACTAGATTCTGCTAGTGTCCCTCTAGATGACCTTGTCTAAATTACAACCTCTTTCTAAGCCTTGGCTTCCCATTCTGCACAATGGGTGTAACAATTTTACCTGTACCTAGTTCACTGGTTCAGCATCAAGACACTGGCGTTTCACCTGACAACAAGCTACACTGCTGCGTGGGGGGTGGGGGGGGGGTCTGGCCTTCAGTCCAGGTGTTATAGTATCAAACAAGCTAACGAGTATTTCACTCAGTGCTTAGTGAAAAAAGGAAGTGAACTTTTTATCTAAATCACTAATGGCCTTCAAAAAGACAAAATAGGTATTTCCAAAAGGAGTTCTAAAAATATCTTAAATTTTATACTTTGTGCATGTATTACCTAATCAAAAATAATTGTAGTTTGAAAATCTGAGCCACAATTTGGGAGTTTTTTCACTAATTCTCAATGTATTATTTTATATCAAGGTTTAACTATATCTATTTTGATTGCATTGGTGCTTTGTAGTTTATCAGTATTCTCTTACTTTATAATCAATAACCTCCCCCAAGACAGCATGACTCAGAGACTTCAAATGTCCCCCATGGGAGAGATTGTCCTTTCCACACTCCTTCAGCCTGCAGTTTTTACCATGAGTGATCTTGGAATATACGAAACACCTTTTAGGGATGTCCTTAAAAATCTTTTGTGTACATAAATCCAGAGCAAATAATAGCCTATGGTATAAAAGTCATGAGGCCTTAGAGATTATCTCATCCAATTACTGATGAGAAACTAAGTCTCAGAGAGGTGAAATTAATTGCCCAAATGTATATAGCTAATTGGTAACAGACTAAGTTTGGAATTCAAGTTTCTTGAATCCCACACAGTGTATTTTTCAGTATATTATATTTCTATTAAAATTAGGTTAATGAATACTTACTGAGTGCCTAGAAGGAAAAGACACTGTGCTGGGTGTTTTGAGGGATCCCAAAATGAATAGATACACCTCCCATCCTCTTGGGCTCACAGTCTAGGAGAGGAGAGACATTTCTTTAATTCAAGGTAGCTTCAGAAAAACTACAGTATTCCAGATTAAGCAGTAAAAGATTGGGAAAGACACAAAAGAGTAATTTTAACTCTGAAGATTTGGGAATACCAATAAAGAAGGTTTGTTTTGAGCTGAGCCTTGAAGGATGCATAGACTTTTGACAGGAGGCCATGGAGATAGACAGCAGTCTAGAACCCCGGAGCACAGCTATAAAGGCATAGAGGTGGGTTTCTGAGCTATGATTTTACTAGTTAATTAGAGAAGGTAGCATCTGAATCTGTAGTCCTCTGGTGCACAGTTCAGCACTCTGAGCTGATCCTGGCTGTCGAGCCTGTGACCCACATCCAGCAGTAGGATAGATTGTTTGGGTTCATATCCCATCCCCATCATTCACTAGCAGTGTGATTTTGTGCAAGTTGTTTAACCTTTCTCTACCCCAGTTTCCTCATCTGTAAGGAGGAGATTATAATAACATCTACCTCATAAGAGTGTTATGAGAGTGAAATTAGTACAGGCAAGCTTAGGACGAGGTCTGCAATACGGTGAGTGCTAGATGTTTGTTAAACAGTCCAACCTGACTGAAAGCAGTGGATTTTTTCAGATCAAAGATCCTCTAGAGAGGCAAGGACTATCTGTGAAAAGTTTCTATTCAGTTACTCTACGAAGAAGAATGAGAGAAGTAACTTGGTACTGAATTCTGTGATGACTTTATGAAAAAAAAAATGCTGGGGCAGAGTGCCCTGGGTCATGCCCCAGTTCCCTGACATACTTCCGATAGCAGATCCCAGCTGTGTGAAGTCACCCCTCACCCTGAGATGATGGATTTGGCCTTACTCGGAATCATGGTCTGCTTGTGGTAATACATTGAAGTCACATGGAGCTTGACTCTCCATGGCTCAGAATAGATCCTGACCTCGCCGTGGGCTTCCCTGTGCTAATGGTTTCACGTATTCCAAATTGCATTACTGCAAGGAATCGATTTTTCAACTCTTTAAAAACTGTCTATTTTAGTCATCTTTCTCCTACTCTTAGAGCTGTATTTATTTCCCAGAACATGTAGCAACTCCGACAAAATAAATTCTGATTACTGAAATGGAAGCAATCTGTTGTCCACTTGTTGGGAAAGCTGGGAGATTTTCCTTGGGAAATTCTTTTGTAGGTCAAAGCAAAAAAAAAAAACAACTCGTTTCTCTCACATGCAGGACCAAAATGAAACAAACAGCGTAACATTCAACTGAGATTTGAGGACATCAGTAAGAGCAGTCAAGTGTACAGAGCTCAAAAATTCACACAGTGGTGCTACCCAATATAGTAGCCACATACCACATATGGCTATTAAGTACCTGAAATGTAGCTTATGTGATTGAGGATCTAAATTTCTAATTTTATTTAATGTTAATAAATTTTAGTTTAGAAGTTGATACTTGACTCAGTTACCCAAAAACTTTTTCAGTTTGGGAAAATTTTAAGATGTGACTCTACTTAATCAATTATAACTATTATGCAGTCTAACTACATATCAAGTATTTCTGATGAGAATTTAGCACCCAAATTGAGATGTGCCATAAGTGTAATATACAGTGGATTTCATAAATTTGTATGATAAAAGAAAATGTAAAATATCTTCTTAATATTTGAAATGATAATATTTTGGTTATGTTGGGTTAAATAAAATGTATCATTGAAATTAAGTGCACTGGTTTCTTCCTGCTTTTATTTAATGTGGTCTGGAAAATTTTAATCACATACGTGGCTCACATTATATTTCTATTTGACAGTGCTATCATAGAGCCATTTCAAATATATCAACCCATTGATTCTTTACAATAGCTTCATGAGTTGGTCAAAACAGGTATTATTATCCCTGTTTTAAAGATGTGGAAACAAAGGTTCAGGCAGTTGTAGCTCACCAAACCTTGGAATGAGAGCCAGAGCCTGACTCTACAGCTTCTGATTGAAACCCAGGTCTCGACCAGAACACTGAATTGGCTTGGAATTAGAGATGAAACTTTAGAAAGGCCTATAGAACACTCAAACTGAACCTGTTAATTCTGTATGTAATCAGTTAATGGGAAACCAACAAGCCTTAAAGGATCAACATACCCCAAGCGAAGGTCACATGAACATGCACACAGAGAAACCTGCAGCATCCATGTTACATTTATTTGTCCTTCTTGTGTATTTGGCGATCCTTTAGAAAGCATTTCCATGCTATAAAAAAGGTGTCCAACTTATCATATGGCCCTTCCTCTGTATCTTCCAGAGAAATCTGGACAGTGAGGTTTGCCCAATAATTGCAAGGCCAACAGCAACCTGACTAAACAGAGGAAGTTAAAATGTATGCTAAATGCAACAGCAAGAGAAAAACTCTGAAGAACCAGAGTAAAACCCCAAAATGTACAATTCATTAATTGAGAAAACCCATAAAACTTTTCAGATGATAAAAGTAGAATTTAAACAATGAAAAAGGACATGATATTCACAAATGGGAACATGAATTATTGTAAATTGTCACTTCTCTCTCCAATTTCTAATTTACAGCAAGCATTTAACAAAGGAACATGTTAAACTACACCATAGGGATGCAATTAGCAAAATCCAAACTGTGAGAAACGCCCAGAACAAACGGACAAACACCCAGATTCTTCAAAACAATATATTTTAAGAAGAAAACAAAAGAAAAGTTAACATGGATATTAAAGAAGCCTTAAAAGACAGATCAACACTTATAATTTGTGAGTCTTGTTTGAATTCTAATTTTAAATAAAATGCTAAAAAGTTAAGACATCTATGAAGCAATTGAAAATTTGAACATTGGATATTTAATGATATTAAGAATTATTGAAGTTTTTAGCTATGATAGTGGAACCATCTTTTTTGTAAAAGTTCTTATCTTTCAAAAGTACACAGTAAAATATTTACAAATAAAATATAACTGAGATTTGCTTTAAAATACTATAGAATAAATTTAAAACCTGACACAATTATATATTAGTGTTAGTTCTATGCAGTTAAAAATAATTGAGACCACATAGAAATATGTATCAGTGGCCCTTGCTACAGACTAAATTTTTTCCTAAAAACTTGCCACCAGAGATTTCTCTTTTTAGTTATAATGGAGTAAGTTATATCAGATTAGCTTTCTCACTTTAAATAACCAGAAAATTGGTCAAAATATAGGAAATAAATGTAGTGCACATACAGACTGTGACCCCAATAGAAGATATAAAAATGAAGTTAGCCTAACAATTGCCTTTGGTTTCTGACTGGGAACACATTTCAGAACACAAAACAGAGGTGCATTCCTGAGCACAACAAAGAGCTCTTAGTTGAAAAGACAGGGACCCAAACTTGGGGAGGCTGTCATGGCTGATATATGCAGGTTGGAGTACTTGAGAAAAGGGCATTATGCAGAGAAAGAGCTCCATCTAGAAAGGGGTCTCCTTGAGTTTTTGATAAATACTAAACTGTGTATGCATAGGGTGAGAACACACAAGACTAGGTAAAAAAACTATAGCCATGTGTCACTTAATGACAGAAATGTGTTCTGAGAAATGTGTTATTAGGTGATTTCATCATTGTAGGAATTTACACAAACCTAGATGGTAGAGCTTACTAAGCGCCTAGGCTATATGGTTTAGCCTATTGCTCCTACATGCGTAATAAATTGCACTACAAAATTACGATGCTATGTCACTAAAGGATAGGAATTTTTCATCTCCTTTAAAACCTTATGGGATCACAGTCATATATGTGGTCTGTCATTGATCCAAATGTCCTTATGTGGTCCATGATGAATACAACTGAATAGCTACCAGGACTCACACAGAACTGGAGACATTTAAATTCTACCTAGGCAAGTGAGAGAGGTCACTAAACACTTGGAAAAAATTCTATAGAGACTAGAGAAAAGTTATGCCTTAGCAGTGAGGCTAAAATCACCCTAGAATAAGGGATTCAAAACCATCATAACAAAGTTTTAAAACAGGCTTCAAAGGATCAAGTTGATCTAGAAATAAATTAACTGCCTTCCAGAATAAAGCCCAGCACTGTTTTCTATAAGGATAACAAAATCCAGACACTCAACAAATAGGATTCTAGATGCCATACATTTAATCAAGAATAACTAGACATATGGAAAAGCAGAAAAATGTGACCTATATCCAGCAGAAAAACCAGGCATTAGACACAGATCTAGAAATGGCATATGGTTGAAATTAGCAGAAAACACTTTAAAATAGATATTATAAATATGTTCAATAATTTAAAGGAAAACATGAACACAATGGAAACTGCATTTTGCTTTCAAGAATAAGTCTAGAAAAGACAAATTTAACCTATAGTGACAGAAGATAGATGTTTGGTTGACTGGGGGTGGGTGGTGATGAAAGATTGACTGGAATGGGCTCTAGTGATTATTTTGGAGTGATGGAAATATTCTATAGCTTGATTAAGGTGGTGATTATACTCAAACTTCATCAAAATGTAAACATAAAATAGGTGCATTTTATTAGATGTGTAAATTATATCTCAAAAAAAGTTGATTCTAAATGTTCAAATAAATAAAAACAAGGGGAAGAAAGTGGATAGGTTGTTAGTGGATCTGAGGTGGACATAGATAAATGATTTGGGATGTTGAATGATGGCTACATGGTGATCTGTTTCATTATTTAACATGTTTTTTAATCTTTGAAATTATTTATAATAGATAAATGATTTGGGATGTTGAATGATGGCTACATGGTGATCTGTTTCATTATTTAACATTTTTTTTAATCTTTGAAATTATTTATAATTTTTTTTTTTTTTTGTCCTTTTGAAGACCAGCCACACTGCGCTCAGCCAGTGAGTGCTGTGAGCGCACTGGTCATCCCTATATAGGATCCGAACCTGCGGCGGGAGCGCTGTTGTGCTCCCAGTGCTGCACTCTCCTGAGTGCGCCACGAGCTCGGCCCTATGATTTTGTTTTTTAAAGAAGCTCAAACCAGGCTACTGGTTCTATCCGAGGGAATATAAAATTGCAGATGACTTTTTTTTTTTTTTTTGCCTTCCCATAGCCTTTTCTCTTTTTTAAAATTAATTTTTCTTTTATAACCCATACTCATTTCTTTCTCACTACCCTCTCATAGATATCCACTTTAATTGGTTAACATCCTTGGATTCTTATGTCTTTGAAAAATATTCAGTATTGTCTTTTATATATATGTATTTAAATTGTACATATATTGAATTGTGCAATAGATTTTATTCTTTTGTTTTTTCCATTCAACACTATTTAGAGCTATGCATGAAGCTATATGTATCTCTTGTTCATTGCTTCTATGTTTCAAGAGTTTTACTTATTTATTCTCCTGAGAAGGGATACCTCAATTACTTCCTATTTCACACTGTTAACAAAAAAAAGAAGAAAATGCTGAGAACAATATTTTCGTGTGTATCTTCTTATGCATCTGTGGAATGGATTATTTGTGAAATTTAGCCAGTAGTGAAATTGGTGTGTTTAAGGCCATCCACATACCTAATTTCCACAAGGACCCCCTTTCACAAAACCTTCAAATGGCTTCTCATTCTATTCAGAGTGAAATCTGAAGTCATTAAAATACCTATAATATCCTTCTCTATCTGCCCCCATTTGCCTCTTTCCTCAGATCAACCCACACTAAACTTGCTGTTCCTTAAACCTCTCAGGCATGTCCTCAATACAGGTCTTTACACTTGCTGTCAACTGCCTAAGACTCTCTTCTCCAAGATATGCACAAGGTTTATCCCTCACAGGTCTTTCCTCAAATGTATCCTTTTCAATAAGGTCTTTCCTAAACACCAAGTTTAAAATTGTAGCTGTCCCCTTTTCCTCTGGCCACCCCTACACTCTTATCTCATCTTTATTTCCCCATACTTCTTATCACCATTTAACATAATTCTGCTTTTTTAAAAAAAAATTTAACATACCTTAATTTTACCTTTTCATTGTGATTGCTGTCTTTTCTCTCCACCAGAATGTAAGCTTAAAGAAGGCAAATATTCTTATATGTTTTGTTCACTCACTGCTGATTTCCACAGCACTTAAAATAGTTACTGGCCCATTGTTAGCACTCAAGTATTTGTTGATTGAAATATCACCAGATTAACTCCTAGAATGATGATGCCAATCTATTACTGTAAGTAGCATGAAGATTCTCATTTCCCTCATTCTAGATAAATATTTGGTATTATATGACTTTAGTTTTTAGCATATATAAAATGTTATTGTATGCTGTAGATTGGATGCCCACGCCCCGACCTCATTGAGGCTTGATCCCCTCTGTGACTATTAACAGGGGGGAAA
>NW_007749341.1:0-453 GCF_000696425.1 Galeopterus variegatus | reverse complement strand
AAATCCTATTATGGTAATTGAAAGGTGGGGCCATGAAGAGGTGATTGGATTGTAGACCACGCCTAGTGAATGGATTAAAAATGGTGGTCAGGGGTGTGATTCTGAGGGCTTTAAAAGAAGAGTACATGAGAGGTTATTCTCTCTATGCTCTGCCATTTTTCTGTGATGCGGACAC
The DNA here is from genome assembly GCF_000696425.1 of Galeopterus variegatus. Lineage (NCBI taxonomy): Eukaryota > Metazoa > Chordata > Mammalia > Dermoptera > Cynocephalidae > Galeopterus > Galeopterus variegatus. The sequence goes on along the minus strand of NW_007749341.1, from coordinate 278 downwards.
CTGGGTCACTGTCAACCACCAATAAGACCCTCGCCAGATGTGTTCCCTGCACTAAAGACTTTCCTGCCTCGGGCTGGCCCGGTGGCGCACTGCTACAGTGCGCCGCTTGGGAAGCGCGGTGGCGCTCCCGCCGAGGGTTCGGATCCCACATACAGACCGGCCGCTCACTGGCTGAGCGAGGTGCGGGAGCAACACCAAGGGTTACGATCCCATTGCTGGTCCCGGTCCGGTACGGGCGTGACACTGAGGGTTGCGATCCAGTGCCGGTCACGAAAAAA
>NW_007749340.1:10840-11043 GCF_000696425.1 Galeopterus variegatus | reverse complement strand
CTGAGGACAAGAGCCTCGATGGGGAGACGGGCTTCGGACCAGCACTGGGAGAGAGCCGGGTATTCTGGGTATGGGGTTGGATGCTGGGAGAGGTCAGGATGACGAGCTCAGGGACCCTCAGGGATGTGGAGTGGAGCAGGCTAAACAGACGGGGAACAGGCAGGGCGGCCAGAGCCGACTTGGAAGAACCCAGACTCCAGGCA
>NW_007749340.1:0-9074 GCF_000696425.1 Galeopterus variegatus | reverse complement strand
TGACAGTCCTGTCCCTTCACACTCAACAGTCCCATTCAGGGGCTGGAAAATTCCACTATCTAGCTCTGAAACATCAGCATTTAAAAAAAAAAAAAATCCCTTGGGGACAAAGCTTCCCAAGCTTTAAGACACACTGCACTCTGACAGTCCTGTCCCTTCACACTCAACAGTCCCATTCAGGGGCTGGAAAATTCCACTATCTCGCTCTGAAACATCAGCATTTAAAAAAAAAAAAATCCCCTGGGGACAAAGCTTCCCAAGCTTTAAGACACACTGCACTGTTTTCTCCTCGGTGAGGACAGAGAAAGGGAAGACATGCCAAAAGCATTCCCTGGCACATCTGCAGCCACCACCACCAAAAAAGAGATACCAAGTACATTTTCCAGTCAGTCCTCTGCAAGGAATTAATCCACTCTCTGGACTCCGCAGCCATCAGGCCAAGCCATGTTGTAGAAGTTGGACTTTGGATAGTGGGGGAGAGCCCAGGCACCCCCAGGCCAAGAATTTCAAACTCAGTGTGTCATAGAACAAGAATCCCTTCAGATGGGCACCCATCACCAATATAAACAGTAGAGCTCTGTAGGCCTATCACTCCAAAACATTTTCATTATAATAATGGATCTCTTGGCTTGAACCTGAATAAATAAGATCTCCTGGGAAGAAGTGGAAAGAAAGTAGCTGAGTACGTTTGGTGGCGCTGGTGGAAACTGCAGCCATGTTCAGTGCGGTTAGCTCAGAAAAACAGGAACCGTATGCCTCTTCTCCCGGGACTGCAGAAATTGACCAGCTGTGCTGCGGTGCTGCTGGGCCCCTGTGGTGGAGCAGTGGCTCTCCCTGGACAAGAAGAAGCTGCCCTGCAATTCTAGCCGGGCAGCAGCCCCCCTCTCTTGGCCTGTGCAGGCTTCTGCAGGGTGGGGAGATTGGGGAGTGCCCTGGACCTCTTCCCCACACCCTGGCTGGTGGAAGGAAACCAGGAAGCAAGCACTTGTGTTTAACTTGAACCTGGGGTATGGCCGTGTTTCTCGTTCAACTCAATCCTTTGAAGAGAAAGGACCAGAGGAGAGTGCGCAGCCATGTTTAGAACTTGGTAACAACACATTTGGGCAATGGTTGAAAGCCGCAGGGGTTGCATGACAGGGAGGGCTGGGCCAGGACAGACAGCAGAACATGGGAGGGGCAGATCTCAGAGGGCCCAGGGCACATGGAGCAGGGGGCAGAGATGAAGGAAGAGGAAGAGGAGAAAGGTCTGGCTGCTGCATGGCTTCCGTGGGCCCTGTAGGAGTGCAGGCCCTGCCCCCAGGCCTTCACCATCTCATGGAGAGAAAGGTCATGGACAAATGGTGAGGCCAGGACAACTGCTGCAGTGGACAGCAAACAGGACTGCGTCGGGAGACTGGTCTCTGCTCCTTGGCTAATTCATCCTGGGATCTTGGACAAGTCTTCCTTCTCTCAGCCTCAGTTTCCCCATCTCTCCTATGCTCTTAATGATCATTAGGGGTCCTTCTGGTTACCTCGGACTGTTGTCCTGGAAAGGAAGGAAGCCAGAGGGGGAAGCGCGTTGTGGTGGGAAGTAGGGGCCTCACACAGCCTCCTTCTCTGACCTCAGTGCGGGTTTGGCAGCCGACTGGGAGGGCCGCTGCATGGATCCCATCACCCAGTGCGTGCCCTACAGAGCCCTGAGCTCACAGAGCCATGAATGCTAGGGGAGGACAGTCAAACAGAAGTGTGAGGAGCAGGCCAACAGACAGACAGATGGCTTCATACAGTTGAGCAGCTCGAGCAAGATGGCTATTCCCAGCAGCCCCTGCTCAAGCTCCCGCTGAGAGCTCAAGCCCAGCTGACGACCTGGGGAGTGGGGTCCTCTGCCTATTCTTGTCTCACCTGGATGCAGCAGCCCTCTCTTGAGCAAAGAGCCCCACAGCCTGCAGATTCACAAGGACCAGAGCCAGGGTCCTTCCCCAGGAGCCTGGCTTCAGCCCCACATCCCCACAAAAACACTGCAAAGAAGAGCCCACATTGGCCCTTTCAGATCGAGAAGCTCAGCCTTCTAAACCAGGCCTCCCCCCAGGTGAGGGATGTGTACATGGCATGGGACACATCCACGGGAGACTTGGGCACGTTGCCTCGCTGATTCAGAACTACTCTCACATTGGCCTGAAATTTGCTTCTCCCTTCCCCAGATATCTTGATCATTCTGTGCCTCCTCCAAGAAGCCTTCTCAGCCGGCACCAGCTCACACGAGCATCTCTTGCATTTCCCATACTCCTGTTGCAAACCCTGCATTTCACTTTTCTCCCATCATCTCACCCTGTGACATTTTTCTCTGCACCTAACGTGGGACGTAGCCGTATTCTTATGCTACTCATGGTCCCCTGTAGAAGGGTTTGTTTGAAGGGCACCAGCACTCAGGAAGAAGTATCCCCTGTTTTCTCGTATCAGTTGTAGTCCAATGTTTTCATTTTGTAGATGGGGAAACTGAGGCTCAAAGAGAGGATGTGCTGCACTTGAGTTTGCATCCCGAGTTGCTGATAGGGCTGGGCCTAGAGCCCTCAGCACGGCAACTTTAATCTCACAGCCAGTTCTGAGTCTTTTCTGGAGCCTCTTTGACAGATGGTTTCCCTCTGCTTGGATGCCTTGAGTTCCTGAGAACTTGAACCTCTGCACTGGGCAGAACCCCAGCTTCTTCAACCAGACAAAAACGTGCTTTATTGCAGCCTCTTCCCACCGGTCCACCTTTACCACTCATTTGTTTGATCATCATTCCTTTGTTTATTCATCTGTTTATTTGCTAAACCACTTATTGATCATCTGCCTTGTGCCAGGTGAATTAAGTAAGTGTGTCTTGGCTCTCAGAGCTGAAATAGTTGCATAAAGTATTAAATGCTTGGTGTGAAACTCTGAGCTCCAGGAGGGCAGGGGCCACCTCTGTGTATCTTCAGGGCCAATCACAGTGAGAAGCACTGCAAAGGTGACAATCAGTATGTATGGAATAAGAAAGAAATAATGAATGATGCTAAAGGGAAACACAAAAAGGGTTATTTAGGTATGGTGGTAATGAAGAAAGAGCAGATAGTTTTTCCTGGGTTGGAGGAAGGAGCAGTCCCAGTGGGCTTTCCCAAGAAAGTGATCTTTGAATTAGGTGGGAGAAAGGGTGGGCATTCAGCAGAGAGGGGAGGGGAGGACGGCCCAGCAGGAGCAGAGATGACGCCACCAAGAACAGGGGAGAATTAGAGAACCACTAAAACCTTCTGTTTGGTGCAATTGTGGGCAAGAATGGGGAGTAGGAAGAAATGAAGCAACTAGAGACAGCTGGGCCATGCAGGGCCTTGAACCCTAAGCTACGGTATCTGAACTTGTCCCTAAGGCGCAAGGGAGGCAGCAGTGGCTTCCTACAGGTGAGTGACAAGATCTGAGCAATGCCTTAGGAAGATCACCATGGTGACTGTGTGGATTGCATCTGCAGGCTCACGCCTCATGTGGAGACCCATCAGAAAGCTGGTGCAATTGTCCAGGTGAGAGATGATTACAGGGCAGCCAAAAGACCATTCATTTCCCAGTTGAATGGTAATTGGGCTTTCCAAACGCAATCCTAGGGTCATCGGTGTCCCACCCATAATTTCCTCCTGCTGCTGGCTCACCCTGCGTGACAAGCTTAGGCAGATTACTGCTAATCCTACACTGGCTCTTGGTGGGCAGAGCAGTGGTTCTGCACCAGGACTCTGACCTCTTCATTCTTGTCCCTTCTCTGAGCCGCCATTGCCGTCTGAATGGCCCTGAAGCCACACCGTTGGGCCCCAGAGCTTCCTCAGCCCCTTTCCTGCAAGCAAGAATAGAGGCTGGCAACTTCGCACCAAGATGGCCTCCCTGGCTCTTAGGACCAAATTGATTAATCATCGCTTGATTCTAGCTATAAGCCCTGCTGCAATTGGCATATTTATTTCTAATCAGCTCTTAAAAATGGCATCATTCAAAGGTGCTTAACTACATTACTTAATTCTCAGCCTGTATTGCTATTGATTTCAAATATTCTCCTCAAGATATGGTTCATCATTCAATACAGAAGTCTGTTTATATAATAATCTTATCTGGTTACTAAAATCTGTGAAATCTCTTCAATTGCCTCTAATGCAAGATCGGAGGCTGGTTGCTAAATGAGTCAATTTTACTTTAATTTGGTTTATTTACAGTACATGTTTTAAAGCTCCACATTCCTGTCTTTCACGGCAATGCTGTTAAAAAGGCAAATATAGACAGAGAGAGAGACCTGTGCTTTTCTCAGTCTGCAGAAGTTGAGGCAGCCTGACTAGGTTCTCTGAAATCGAGCTCGCTGCCTCTGCCAGCCAATGGGAGGGACTGCAGTGGTTCTAAATGCCAACAGGAGCAGTGAAGTGCCCTCAAAAGAGCACCCGAGGGGAGTCACACAGACTCGGTTCAAGCCCCTGCCCTGCCATTCATTAAAGATGACTAGGTAGCTTGACATCATGGAGCCTCAGTTTCCCCACCTGAGAAATGGGGATAACATAATGTGCTTCCAGATGTCTTGGGAAGACAAGATTTCCCAGCTCCTCAGCCTTAGTCACAAAACCTCAGGAATGTCCTTTCACAGACCATGCCTGCTTCTCTTCTCCAGTCTCGACTGATGCCTCCTGGGAGCAGTTTTCCCTGATGTGGAGGTGTGGGCTGCAAAGAACAGAGGCTGGCTCCCTCTGGTTCAACTATAGTGGGTTTATCGTAAGGCAAAGTGAGTTCTGTTGGAAGACCAAGTTCAGGACCTGAGCCCGGCACGTCCCGATCAGGAACCTCCTGGAAACCTCCTTCTGGCACCTCTGTTCCTCCCCAAGTGTCCATACCAGTTTCCTGTCCTATGGACCTGCTCCCTCCTCCTGCAGGCTTGCTCCTGGCTCCTCTATATCACAGTGGTGCTCCCTACACCCGTTGCTTTGTACCCAGTGCTAGGTGACTGCCTCTTCCTGTGTCTTCAGTGAAATGCCAAGGGAGAAAATACAATGGAGCCAGTTCATGTGTGAGAGCCAGGCCCTTGTGTCACTGGTTGTTGGTGGCCTGTAGACCACTTCCCTCAGGTCAAATTTCCATCCCTGGTCCAGTCACCTGTGGCCAGGGAGCTGAAGCCAGGATCAGTGGTAGAGAGCCCGGCTGCACCTCTGCAGAGCCTGAACTATGCCAGATGCCGGGCTGGGCTTGGGTATGCAGTGTTGGGCCCCTGGCTTTGAGTTGCCCTTCACCTTGCCATAGAGACACACTTGCAAGAACGTGGAGATGCCACTCGTGGTAGGTGGGTGCTATTGGGCTGGAGGAGGAGATGGAGGGATGCTAGATGAACCTGAATCTCTTCTGTTTGTTCTGCGTGCTAAGGATGTGAGGGGACTGGGACGCCTGCTGCTGCGGTCTGTGTCTCCCTTGCCAAGGCAGAGCTAAGGAGCCCATGGCTTGCTTGCAGCTGGCAATGCCCCTCTTGCCCCCTGACGTGGCACCTCTCTCTTGGTCAGGTGTGAAAGCTGCCATTTCATGCTCATCTCCCCCAATTAACGACAGCTGGTCCTCTATAAAACCAATGGTGAGATGGTTTGTTATTGGAAGACAATGTAACATCATTAGGCATTAACGGTTCCCAGCCTCGTTGACTGGGGCTGAGTTCGCAGGGTTAATGTGGCGAGATGTCGGCCCTCACCCTGCAGAGCTGCTCGGCAGCTCTTCTATTTTTAGGCATCTTCCTCAAGCTTCATTTTCTGAATCATGAACTGGGAGGTGGAGGGAAGGTGGAGGGAAGGTGGAGGAGGGTCTTGATTTCCTGGAAGGAAAATTGTTCAGGAGGTGATGTTACCACGTAGGAAACAGAGACAATCATAGTATTTTAGTTCAAAGCAAACAATTTTTTTTTGTCTTTTTGTCTTTTTCCGTGTCCGGCAACGGATCGCAACCCTCAGTGTTGCCCCCGTACCGGACCGGGACCGGCAACGGGATCGCAACCCTCGGTGTTGCTCCCGCGCCTCGCTCAGCCAGTGAGCGGGAACCGGTCTGTATGTGGGATCCGAACCAACGGGATCGCAACCCTCGGTGTTGCTCCCGCGCCTCGCTCAGCCAGTGAGCGGGAACCGGTCTGTATGTGGGATCCGAACCAACGGGATCGCAACCCTCGGTGTTGCTCCCGCGCCTCGCTCAGCCAGTGAGCGGGAACCGGTCTGTATGTGGGATCCGAACCAACGGGATCGCAACCCTCGGTGTTGCTCCCGCGCCTCGCTCAGCCAGTGAGCGGGAACCGGTCTGTATGTGGGATCCGAACCAACGGGATCGCAACCCTCGGTGTTGCTCCCGCGCCTCGCTCAGCCAGTGAGCGGGAACCGGTCTGTATGTGGGATCCGAACCCTCGGGCGGGAGCGCCGCCGCGCTTCCCAAGCGGCGCACTATCCAGTGCGCCACCGGGCTGGCCCGAAAGCAAACAATTTTGAATTCAGAAATCTTTTTAAAAATGTCTTTCTTGTGTCTGGATTAATCAACCTGTTCCATCAGCAACTGGATATGCTCTGCTTTTAAATCCTCTGTCTATCCCCAGATAACTTCCTCCAGCTGACTCGAGACTCTTCGTTTCCCTTGTTCGAAAGTGAAGAGGTGAGTCACGGCTGCTTTCAGACAAGAGACTGAACGTTCACTGACAAGTTGAGAGCTCATGGGAGAGATGACCTCAGACAGGCTGTGGCCTCGAGGTCACACTCGCCAGACTTGGCATCCAGAGCAAGTTCACTACATTTAGTTTAAGCCAGCCTTCCAGTGCGAAAATTGTAGCGTGCACCTGTGTGTTTCCTTGTGACTTAAAACCAAAGGCTGAGTCTGCATGCTCCTCTTGATCTTACTAATAGTGACCTATGAGGTTCCATAAAAGACCTCCCCTTAAGTAAACGAATCAGAAATCTCCATGATGTTCGTCCATTCACTCAGCAAACATTAAGTGACCACCTATGCCAAGCTTTATTGACAAAAATATCTGCCACTCTCAGCAAACGCTGCAGAGCAGATGAATCTTCCAGACATTGTTAAAAGGACAATTTTCTTTTTCTTCCTTCCTTCTTTTTATTCTTTTCTCTTTTTTTCTCTTTATCTTTCCCTCTTTTTCTTCCATCCCTCCTTTTACCCACAAAAATTTCTCAAGAACTTATATTCCCTGTCACTTAGATTAATATTTGGTTTCTGTGCCAAAGGAATAAGGAGTTTTTCATCTGCACAGAGTGACCAAATGGCTCCTTCCACCAAGAGGAAGCCCAGAGCCGGGTTGGGGAGCCCTTGGTGCTGTTGGCAGCCAGCTCTTGCAGCACGAGGCTTGGGGAGAGGCTGGGGGGTGAACCAGCAATGGTAGGGCAAAGCCCCTGGGCTGAGATAATGCTTCTAGTTTGCCCTGCCTTGATGTTCGAGCAAATGGGTCCTATCTCAACTCTGCTGAGAGGATCAACCCATCAGTGTGAAATCCATCCCTGGCCAGAGTTTTATCAGGAGAGGAGCACCCCTAGAGCCAGCCTGGTGCAGCAACGTCCACGCCAGGAGAAAGCGAAGCTTGGGGACCCCCTGCGGGACCCTTGATCCAGCCCTGAAAAGTGCCTGGAGTGAAGTGTCTGCCCTTCTTGGTTACGTGGATAAAGGAGGACAATCTCTGCTCTGTGTCCTGAGTAGGAGCAGATTAAAAGGACTCACTGTCCCACTCATGAGGCACTTAATCCTCACTTTTGTTTCCTTCTCGTGTTATTCTCTAACTTTTCCTGGGACTAAGTGTTAACCGCTACCTACATGCTCCCAGAGAGAAGAAAGAGTCAGATCTACATTCACTTTATATATATATATATATATTTTTTTTCCTTTTTGTCTTTTTTACTGACCGGTAACGGGTTCGCAACCCTCGGTGTTGCGCCTGCACCGCGCTCAGCCAGTGAGCGGGAACCGGTCTCCACATGGGATCCAAACCCTTGGTGGGAGCGCCGCCGCGCTCCCAAGTGGCGCACTCTCCAGCGTGCCACCGGCCGGCCCTACATTCACTTTATATTTTGAAACCAAAATTAGGGCATAAATTCTGGCAAAGGATTGTTGTACCCTCTCTGAGAGTGGGAAGCAATCTAGAAAATTCAGTGGTTTAAACACCAATGATGTTTATATTTAGGGAAGTCGAGTGACCTAATGGCCACTTGGGATGTCCCCAGCTTTTCTACTCCTATACTTGCTGTGTGACCTCAGGCAGGAATCTGACCTCTCTGTGTGTTAATTGCCTGTTTGAAGGTGGACTATTCTGGAGAGTAGATGGTGGATAGTCGCCAGAATCATAATTCACTGCCCTTCCAGCTCCCCACCCCCACTCCCTGTCCCCAGCGTTTCACACATGAGCCCAAGCCCAGAATACAGCCAGGCACCCAGGAGTCCCTCAGCAAGTATGTCATGAATGAATGAATGAATGAATGAATGAATGAATGAATGAATGAATGAAAGAAAAACAGCATTTTATAAGTGAGAGACATATTGGCCACCCCAGGCTCTATGTAGTAGGACTTCTGGAAAATTTTGTTAAATGCAGCTTCGTCTGGATGCTGATTTCCTGCAAACCAGCTGACCTATATTTACAGTATCCACATTTGTTTTGGAAAAAATCCAAATGTCCACTTAACTGGGCTGGAGGCCAGCATAATCTTCCTATATTGTTTGTAACCATGAGATTGATTGTGGGCCTTGCTCCGAACCTTCTGGTGACATCATTCACCTCGGGGTGTCTCTTTGGCACAGATTACAATACGGCTGGTCTTCACTGTGGCCGTCCTTCTGCTCTGTTTTAGGAGTCTTGGCTTCTGCAGGGAGGCAGCGTGGAGGACAGAGGGGCATCACTTTGGAGATAGACTATGGTGAGGGCTGAGATAATGTAGAAACTCTGCTCTGTTGCATACCAGCTGTGTGACCTTGGGCAAGTCACCTAACCTCTTTGAACCTCAGCTTCCTCATACTGAAGCATCTTAGCTCTTACTTCACACCTGTTTCCCAATGTTCATTGCAGCACTCTTCACAATAGCCAAGAGCTGGAATCAACC
>NW_007749339.1:0-11043 GCF_000696425.1 Galeopterus variegatus | reverse complement strand
CCAGCCCCGCCAGAGAACCGCGGAGGGAGTGGGAGGGGAGGCTGGCCCACAGGCCCCAGTAAGGCCCGCGCCAGCCGGGGCATGCAAATGGGAAGGCTCAGTGAGGAGCTGAGCTGGGTGAGGACGACAGGCCTGGCCGAGCTGGGGTGGAGCCACCACCACCCGAGAAAATGGAGGCAGTCCCAGGGCCGGTGAGTGGCCTGGTGGGGCAGGCGGAAGCCGGGCGGGCGTCTGCCCCGTGAGCCGGGCCGGGCTGGGGGGCACTCACGGGGCTGGGCCAGCCTGGGGGCTCCCTCTCCACCTCTGCATCGTCGCCGTCCCTGTCCTTGGCCGCCGCCGCCTCGGGCTGCTCACTCGGTCCCGCGGCGAGGCTTGGGCGCTCCCAGGAATCTTCTTTTATGCCGGCCCAAAACCTCAAATCCTGAATAGGGCAGCTGGCCGCCTTCAGCATGGCCCCAGCCTCCAGGATCCTGGCAGCGTTTACAGCGGCCCCGGCACCATGTTCCCTGTTTAGAAACTCGCTTTTGCAGCTAAGAAACAGTTCTTTTCCTGCTCCACACTTCAAAGCTGTTGCCGGCTGTAAACGAGGCAGCCTCTCCTGCCAGGGACAAAGTGGCGGTCAGCCCCCACAACCGGCCACCAGCAGCGGTCCTCCCTTAAGAGACAGCAAGAGGGAATAATAGTAGCTTGAAGCAAGTCTAGAGAGTAACTGGCTGGAAGACAGGGACCCCAGGAGGGAGGTTTGCAAGAAAAAAAATGGAATGAATGGACCTGCGTGTTGTGTACTGAGAGGAGTTTGGGGATGAATCAATAATAACTACAAAACACAACCACAAATACAAAAAGAGCAATTGGGAAGAAAGGAGGGGATTACTAGCTCTAGGAATATCAAACTTTATTTTTCTAAAAAAATTAAATATCATGATAGTATATTGGCCACCTTTACTGTGAATTTTATTCATTTAGTCATAATAATTTAAACAACAACATGTGATTTAAGAAAAATAGTAAAACAACTATATATTGGGATGGGGAAAGGATGTAAGAGTGAATCTGCTACTCTCTGTAAGAAAAAGTCTAAAACTGGGAAAGAAAGAAATAGTGGTATAAGCATGTTATTTAAAAATACAGAGATACTTGCTAGAGGACTCTGCTAAGAGAGCTGAAAATGCTGCCTCTGGGACGGAGAACAGGGCAGCATTGCGAAGGGGCTGCTGTTTTTCATTATAAGCCTTATGTTAATACTGTTTTTTTTAAGCTATTTATTGCTTTGATGAAAATCAACATTAAATTGAAAATAAATACAGAAAAAGAAAACTGTCTTAAAATATATTTAAATGTGATATTATTCACTTTGCAAATTGACAACTTAGGGAAAATCCAAACAAACACCCCAAATAAATTTCATTATAATGTAAGGTCCTTCTCTTGGGGAGACTCTAAACTGACAGGAAAAATATGTCCAGCTTAAATCAAGGAGTATTTATTATCACAAGGCATCTTCAAGCACCGTTGAAATTGAGATTAAAGAGAATTTACTATTTTTTTTTCCTTGAGCAGCTGGCCTGTACTGGGATCTGAACCCTTGACCTTGGTGTTATCAGCATCACACTCTCCCAAGTGAACTAACCAGCCTACCAAGAACTTACTACAAAAAACAAAACAAAACATACCTAGGTCTGGAAAGGAGGAGGAAGGAGTCGTTGCTAATGGATACAAAGTTTCTTTGGAGGATGATAAAAATGTTCTAAAGTCAGAGTATGATGATAATTGCAAGACTGTAAATATACAAGAAACCACTGAATTGTACACTTTTAATGGGCAAACTATATGGTATGTAAATTATAGCTCAATAAAGCTGTTACGAAAATAGTAGCTTAAATAAGAAGTGATAATAGCCAAACTATTACGTGTCTGGCACTCAGTTTATTCTCAGCATTCTATAAGGTAGATACTATTATTATCCTCTTTTACAAATGAGGAAACCGGGGCGTGGAGTAGCTGACTTGCCTAAGATCATCCTCTGTAAAGAGATTAGAAGTTTTTTGGGTTATTTTCCCATGTAAAAGAAATCTGGAGGGAGGCAGTCTAGGGTTGTTAGGGTGGCTCCATGAGCATCAGGGAGCCTGGGTCCTTTGAGCTTGTTTCTCCACAGTGCACGGCTTCTCCTGTCAAGGTTACCTCATAGCCCAGGACCACTGCTGGGCTCCAAACGATGCATCCACATTTTAGGCAGCAGGACGGAGGAGAGTGCAAGGACGCTGTACCCACCCGTAAAGAAACGTAGAAGTTGTACCCAGTGCTTCCACTTGCGTCTTCCTTGGAATAATTGAGTCACATGTCGACACTGTTGGAGCCTGGGAAGTGGAATCTTAGCTTCCAAAACTCATTTTGAAAAGTGCATTTTGTGAATGGCAAGGGATTTTAACTTTGGTGCTTAGTAAATGCTTTGGGGTGAGGATGTTTCCTCTTCTGCCCACCAACTCCACAGCACCACCTAGTCTTTCATATTTATTTCCTCTCAAAGCACCATTTGCCCTCTGGTCTTCCTTCTCCTTCTCTCATAATAACTTCTTTGGACTCTATTCTGTAATCGCAGTTTCCAATGAATCCTACTAAAATAAAAACTCGGTACCTTATCTGTCCTGTCCACAGCTCTAAGCACAGTGCTAGGCATGGAGAAAGCTCTCAGGAAGCTCAGAGTGTGAGCGCCTTGGGGCACGTGACTTATCGACACCCTTGAATAGGGACTCTGATGTGCCTGAATGTGTATCCTTTTCCCTCTGGCTGTGATGAGGGGTAGAAGAACACTCGAACATTGGCATGACTGGAACAAAACAACCCTCCACAGAACAGACTGGCAAGTCAGGTGCAGGGGTGGTCACATGGCTGGTTGGTGGCAGAGCTGGCCAGGAGCTGAGCCTCAGGCACCTCCTCTTACCACAGAACTTCTCAATCAAACACCAACTTACAGGCAGAGCCTCATCACACAGGGTCATTAAGTAAAAGAGAAATGGATAATAAATTTTTATGTATTCAGAAATTGCTTCTTTCCTCCCCTCCTCTTGAGGTTGATTAACTTAGCTGGAAATAATGAATGTGAACTGATTTTTGAGCACCAGATCTACGTGGTAATTACTGAGCTTGTACTTCGTGTATAGACTTTCAGAAGACGTAACACTTGCTGGGAGAATCCTTTTCTTTCCCACACTGTCCCACCAGTTTTTCCCTTGGTGTGAGAACCGACAAGCCAGAAAATAAATGAGTTGAAGAAAGAACGGTTCCTTTTTTCTAGGAGTTGTGTCGTATTCCTAAAGGGCAGCGCTGTCAGCACTGTAGCTGCCTGCAGGGGAGAAATCGTGATCCAGGGACACCTCTCTGAGAGCGCGGGAAGCAGGGCCAGTTCAGGCCCTCCATGGAGTCACTGGCCAAACCCCTTCCTTCCCAGCATCCAGCCAACGCAGGCCCCAGAGTCACCTCATGGGGCTTTTTGATGCCATTGCCGCTTTCTTCTGACTTTCCTCAGTAGACATTGGTGGTTTTCTTAATGACATTCTGTCTCGGACCCACTTGTAATCAATCAATATCTGTCTCTTGGTTCCTCCTGTGTGAAGGAGACTCCTATTTGTCCTCAACTGGCCTCACATGGGTTTCAAAGGCAGTCCTTCCTCCAAGTCTCTCAGGGGTCAGTGAGCAATTCCATCTAGATGGGTTGGGACACTTGGTGAGCCTCCGGTGGCATCCCAATCTCCCTGGAACTAGTCCCGTGGTAACTCCTACCCAGATTCTGTGGTCACCAGAGGTCCTAGGTGACAGTTCAGAGAGGACACCATCCTTTGGGAGCCTTGGGGACCTGGCCACTCACTGGCTTTAAGGCATTCTCTTGTACTTCCCACCTGGGCCTTGGAAGCCTGATAGCTAAAGTAAGAAAGGCCCAACTTCCTCAGTCTGAAGCTGAGTCGCTTCCACTCCACATGTGCTTTTACTCTCTCTGGTTCGTCTCCTGGAGCTTCCAGATCTCCGCCACCCTGGCCCCAGGTTTTCCCCAGTGGTCCAGGCATCCTGAAGGCTGAGTTCACTGACAGCACCTTCACCACCACTTCGAATATTCCAACATCAGTTGTTCCTGGCCTGGGCTACTCATCCATGAGCAATTTGACCTTCCAAGTACACCCCTGCCCAGCTGCTTCCTAATCGTCTGCTCTGTTGGCCTGGGCTCCTCTTGTCCTGGCTTTCCTCTGCCTGCCTTTGGCCAGCGCCACCTCCCCCCACCCCCCCACCCCCGGTCAGCTCCCCTAACTCCAGCTCCTGCACAGGTGGAGACTCCAGCTGTGGCTCCAGCCCCTTCCTTAAGAGGGCTTCACTCTGTGGAGCTGGGACAGTCCCTGGATGACCAGAGCTGGGAGGGGCTTCAGACAACTCCATCAAGTTCACACACTTCATACAGATATGAGGGAACCAACGGCCCAGGGCCACACAGGTGGCATGAAGTGGCACCGCCAGGAAGGGAAGTGGTGAGCACCTGTGTGTCCCCATTCCTGGGCGTCTGGGTGAGGCCGGGCTAGATGACCGCCGCCAAGCCTTCTGCAGACTTTGACAGTGAGGTGGTGCCATCTTCCCTGAGGGAGCTTCCCTGCAGTTCTGAAGGTGTTGACAGTAACAGGGCCATTGCCCTGGCCACAGATGTGGCCAATGACTCGATCTGTGCCATCAGAGTTTATATGCAGATATTGGGAAGGAGAAGCTCACCTTCCTCCACTGCTGCTAAACCTGGATGTTGCTGGAACCCTCTGTGGGCAGGTCCCCGCCATCTTCCTGCACCCACGCAGCCATCCCAGGGAGACCATCAGCAGCAGGAAAGAATTAGATTGACATGCGGAGAGGAGAGAGTTGTTGGATGTTGGTGGGGGAAAGGTGTCAGGTCCAGCCAGGGGGAGCTGACCATGTTATTAAAATCCCTGGGGTTTCTAAGGGCAGCTGCACCTCTGGGCTTCTAAGTCACCAAGCCAACCAATTCTCTTTCGGCTTAAGCTGCTCTCTGATTCTCTAACACCAACTGAGTGTCCAACGATTTAATCCAGTTCTGGCACTACCTGGAGTTAGCCCAGGCCCCAGAGGTTAAGGGCTCAGTCCCACAAGAGGTTAAGGGCTCAGTCCCACAAGACTGCCCCCACTTCAGACGTCAGCTGCAAATGGTGTGCCCAGGCTACCTGCATTTCTGTTCAGCGGACCACAAACTGGAGGACTCCCATGAGCCCTTCTCAAGTTTGATAATTTGGTAGAACAACTCATGGAGCTCAAGAAAGGATTTTGGGAGCTCTGTGCCAGGAACCAGAGACAAAGTCTAAATATATTTTATATTATACCAGAAGTACTCTGAGTGCAGTGTCTGTTGCCAGTGAGCAAAGGGTCCCTGGGTGATTCATGCACTGATTGAGCCAGAATGAAACCCATGACAACCATCTCCTTATGGGCCTCAAAAGATTCACATTCTGTGAACTACTCAGATTCCAAATGCATCAAAGACATCCATTATTTAAGGCAACTCTAACATGAGTTGTTTTGTAGCCCACGATGAAGATCATAAAGGTAGCTTTGCATACAGGGGTTTGATTAAAGTGAGCTTACGTCAGCAACAGGTGACTACACCTCTTTCATAGACTGTTGCGTCTCAGAGAAGAACAACCACTTCTCTGCTGTTCTGTTTGTCCACTGTCCAGCATATGGCTGCTCTGGGTGTACAAGTCAAATCAGATCAGTTCACACACAGCCCACCTCTGCCTCTGGACCTCAGACATTAACCTCATTTTCTGTATTTTTAAAATGAGAAAAACAATAGAATCTATCTAATTTTCCTATCTACTAATAATCAGAACTCTTGCTTTCAAGTGACTAGTAAACCCATACTAACTTATACCAAAAGAACAGTCTGGGGCCAGGGGGTGCTGACCTTAGGCTCAGCTGGGTCCAGAAACTGGAGTAGTGGCCATGTGGCCTGGTCTTCCCTTGCCCCTCTCTCATCCTGGCCTGTTTGAGGGTCGCCTTCATCCTTGAGTTCCTTCATGTGGCCGGGGACATGGCCACCGACAGACAGCAACAGGATCAAATCCTGACAGCATTTTCCCAGAGGGAAAGAAGGCCTCTCTCTACAGGGTCCACATCTAAAATCCCAGGAGAGATTCCAATTGCCTCGACCTGAGGCAAAGGCTACCAGGCAGCCCTGGCAGAACCTTCTGGCTGGAGAGGAGAGTTCCCCAGAGGAAGGGGGAGCACTGACAGACACTTTCTCTTTTGACCCAAACTTTAGTCAGGCTCCTCTGAGTCCTTTCCAACCACGTCCGACCTAGGGCTTCCCTCTCAGCCTTTGTGGAATCCAGTTTGAGAAGAATCCTGCTAAGTCAGGTTAGGGAAAATCCCCCACCTTTGTTATCTGACCACCTCGACATCTTGTCCCCCTGGCCTGCTTTCAGCAAAATTTCTGTTGAGCTGGTCTAACAGGAATCCCCTTCCCCTGAGGTTTCCCTTCAGTAATTTTCCATCTGCTGGCCCACCCCGCTCCTTGGTTATAAATCCCCACTGGCTCGTGCTGTATTTGGAGTCGAGCTCATCTGTCCCCCACTGCAGTGGTCCCTGTACCTACCATCACGGCCCCAGTTGAAGAGTCTGCCTTACCATCTTTAACGAGTGTCACGAATAATTTTTTCTTTAACAGAACCATGATCCAAAAAAGTGAAGGAAAACAGCTCACGTCTACCCCTTCTTTCTAGGAGACGTGTGAGGACAGCAGGGGAGAAGGCGTGCGGAGAGCCCAGCGCGGCACTGGGTCCCAGCAAGCCCTCAGTACGCACCGGCTGCCACTGCGAGGAGGCGGGTCAGGGTGGTGAGGGGGACAAGTGGAGGGAAGGGGCAGGGAGGGGTGGTCGTGTGGGACTGCATTGCAGCCGTCACTGCACCATGTGCCCTGGTGGGGACTCTGTCTGCTCAAGGGGCACATCTAATTGTACTCCACATGAAGGCACTGTAGGAGCCAGCAGTGGCCCTGGGAAGAAGAGGGTCTCTTTGGGCTGGGCATAAAGCTCTAAAACGCCTGAGCTCACCAAAGGCCAGAGTGAGGAAAATGATTTTCAAGTCTCGGAATGCTGAATTGGAGCGTGAAGTCATGGCTGGTGCTGTAGCAAAATGCAGAGTGGTTTTGGAAACTCATTTTCTAGGAGCCAGAAGCTGCTGAGCCTGGATTGGTTTCTAAGTGGGGATCAGCCCGAGGCATCAGAGGACGTGGGCACCCAACAGTATTCTATTGGCCTTAGCTTGGGGTCCAGGCAGACCTGCTGCTTCCTGTCCTCAGCGAGGGGATCTCTGCTGAGTGTGCACAGCAGATGTCTATGGGAAGAAAACTAAAATCTACTGAGCACTCGGTTTGTGCTATGCACTCTGCATAATAATCTCATTTCATCTGCACAATCTGCAGTGTTCACAGACAAGGACATGGAGGCTCAGAAAAGGGAAATGATTTGCCCAAGATCACTGAGCTGATGGAAGGAAGGGGGAATGGCTCACAGAGAGAGCACGTCAGGATCATCATTGCTCTGGCACTCAATGAGCCCATGATCGTGCAGGCAAGGTGGGTGATTTCCCCACTTATAGCCGAAGAAGTGGAGATTCGGAGAGATGAAGGGCCTCACCCAAACTCACACAGAGGGTGAGCAGCAGAGCTGGGTCTTCTGCCTCTAAATCCACCACACCAAACAACTCAACTGACAGCATTTTCTCAACAACATCGTTGTGGGAATCTCACAGTGGAATTCCTCCTGCAGGGGTGAGGCAGCCTGCAGAGGGTCATAGTGTTTCATCTGACATGTTGATGTGTTCTTATTTCTCACTGTGGCAACGAAATGTGTGAGATTTTTCTCTTTCATCTGCTGTGAACCATGATGTTTATCAGGCACTTGCATTGGAAGATATTTTTTATCCTAATTCTTCCTGGGGTTGACTTGGCATGTGGGCAGCCCCCAGGTGGTAGGAGAAGGCTTTGAGGGGTAGGGGGCTGGCTACTGGCACTGACAGCCCTCAGCTTGCTGTCTTGCCTGCACGTGGCTGTGTAGCAGTGTCTGGCCCAAGGAGGTCGTCTTTCATGTATCCATCATCTCCTCATTTAGCTCATTTTGTTGGTTTCAAAATCCCTCATGGAGGGTCCAATTAAAATCTTGGAAGAAATCCAGGCTCTGTAGATTGTCCTCCGTGGAGCTGCTAAGAGTTTAATACAGTAAAATGAAAGGTGAGACAAAGCCATTGCCCAAGTTAGGATAATTAGAATTTGAGGCATCTTCCATGTGTAAAAGGAAAAAAATGTCCTGGTGGTTTTCATCAGGGAAAGCGAAGTGTTTTATCAAATAAAATTTAATCCTGGCAATTGCCTTCAATTGAAGCTTGAAGAGAGGTCTGGGAGTGTTTAATCCCCCAACAATTTCTCTGTACCTCTCTTATGACACTTTTCACTTTCTGCCAAGTTATTTATATCCTGGTTTTGATATTTAATTTTTGCTTCTAGATTGTATGTTCCCATATCTACTCTGTGGACAACTTGCAGCAGTTTGGGCACAGTAGATGTTCAATAAATGATGTAGTATTAATACACAGGTGGATGGGTGCATGGATGGCCCCTGATAAATTGGCACATGAAAAGTTGAACTTAGGGATTGATGAGGGGAGGAAAGAAGGGAATGGATATTCATTGAATGTCTATGCTAGACACTGTGTCTGGCACTTTAAAACCATTTCAATTCATCCTCACACCAACGCAATAGGGAGGTTTGTTTTCCCATTTCAAGATGTTGAAACTGATTCTCGGCGAGGTTAAGAAATTTACTTAATGAGACCCTCATCTAGGACAGTACTGAATGGAAAAACTTACCACACTGTAAAAGTCAATCCAGCACCAAGTATTGATGATTATGATGGTGTTTACCAGAGGCACTGATTCCGCATGCAGATGCTGGATTCAAGTGGGCACCTCGTCTGTGACTGAGCATTTGCAGTGGGGACTAAGAGAAGAGCTGGCTTCCCCAAGGCCTGGGTGACTCAAGTGTCAGCCTCAGAAGCCTGTGCCCCAGAAGTACAAGGACAATGTGGCTGAACCCTCAGAAAAGCTGTCCTAAAAAGCTGCATGCTGGGACAGGTGGGGCCCAGATCAAGGCCAGCCAGCCCTGTCTATTACAGCCCTTCTCACCTCTGTCCCCCAGCCTTGCCCCTCCCACAGGCCGCAGACTACACCCTCCTCAGTGCTTTTTCCAGAGTGTAAGAGCTAAGTGTCGGTGCTGTCTGAGCGAGCAGGCTTCGGAGGAGCAGAAGAAGCTTTCCTTTCCTCTCCACAGTGGTGTCCTTCTGCCCTCATGTAGACAGATGCTCCACGTGGCAGGGAACAATGCTGATTGACAGCCTCAGCAGGGAGGATGTGGTAGACAAGCACTCAGTGTCTCTTCCACCTTCCTAGAGACCTGGCCTGTACTGCAGAGACGAGAAGGCTGACAACTACATTTCCCAGACTCTTTTGCAGCTCCCATTCTGAGCGAGATTTAGGTTCTGCACATATAGATGCACCTGAGCAAGATTTAGAAGGCAGATTGGAAGAGCAGCCCATGCTTCTGCTGTTTTCTGCTAGCAAGTGGGGGTGTCTGGTTTTTCTGGAGTGCCTTCTTTCTCGTGGAAGCCTTCTGAAAAGGACCGCTTCCTGATCAGAGGAGAGCTAGCAGCCCCCTTAGTGACCTGGTTCTGTGGGTGTGTCTCTCCTGAGAATTAATCCCAAGAACTCAACCTAGAGCCTCTTCAGCCTTTCCAGTGATGGGCAAGCCGTTTGATGGTCCGGGTAAAAGACAAAATAAAGCCCATTAGAAACCAAACATTGAGCACTGAGTTCAAAAGTTTTATTGTCAAGCAGGAATCCTGTCCAGGACAGAGTCTATGAAGGCTGTTCAGGATAAGGTTTGTGGGTAGAAATGAGGTAGGTCTTTTAAAACCAAAAGACTTCAAATTCTCTCTGTGTCCCATAGCAGTAAAGCAAAATCTCTGAACTGCTGACACCTGGGTTTGTGGGTTGTGTAAGCTTTGGCTGGCTGGAGGTGGCCTGCTGTGTGCATGTGGTGCTCAGCTCAGAATTATGGTATCCAGGTGTCTTTCCTAAGCACATAAGACCCTGCTTGGGGACTATGACATGCCTGAGTTGGGATTATATCACTCAGCTCAGTCATTAGTGCCAGCGGATACGTGGCCAGGTCAGAGTATCACCAGTGATAAATCTATTTCTGCTTAAACCAGCTGGACTGGATTCTATTACATTAACTTGACTCTGACTGATGCACCCAGGCCTAATTTATAATCCAAGACAAGAAAGGGCTATTCCACCACCTGTGATCCATGTAAGAACAGAGCTCTGCTCCCTTGACCTGACGCAGGTGCCTTCCCTTAGACCAGTGACTGTGTCTTTGTGGATGTGGAACCATGATTGATCCAGCCTAGGTAGAGAGAAGCGGCAGGTACCGTAGGTGGTCTCACTACACACCCATCCCCTTAGCCTTGTGGTCCTCTTATACAGAGGATGAAAACAAAAGGCTCCATCCCACAGCCTCCCTTGTAGGTGGTGGTGACCATGTGACACTTTTCTGGTCACTGAGACACCAGAAGAAGGTCCTCAGCAGGGCTAGGAAAAGGCTTGTCAGGAGAGAACATTTTTTGGCATTCTCTCTTCCTACTTGTTGCTGCTGGCAACATGGATATGAGCCTTGGAGGTGTTGCTGCCACTTGCCACTTGAAGTGACAAGTCAACGTGCAAAGGAGGGCACAGAGGGAAGGAGGGGCCAGCCTTACTGATGGCATCGCCGAGTCACCGCACCAGCCCCAGACCACCTGCTCCAGCCTTCTGCTTACAGTGAAAAGGTAAACCCCAATTTCCTTTTCTTTAAGCCACCCTAAGTTGGTTTTTTTGTTAGTTGCAATTGAATGCGAGTGCTTTCCTAACTAATACAGGAGGGACCTGTGATTGACAGGTCC
>NW_007749338.1:9635-11044 GCF_000696425.1 Galeopterus variegatus | reverse complement strand
ACCCAAATATATGCTGCCTACAAGACTAAAAAAAGTCTCACCCATAAAGACTCACATAGATTAAGAGTGAAAGGATGGAAAAAGATCTTCCAGGCAAACAGAAAAGAAAAAACGAACTGGAGTAGCTATTCTCATATCAGACAAAATAGACTTTAAACTACAAACCATAAAATGAGACAATGAGGGTCACTACATAATGATAAAAGGACTGATGCATCAAGAAGACATAACAATAATAAATATGTATGCACCCAATGTTGGAGCACCCAGATTCATAAAACAAACTCTATTAGACCTAAAGAAGGAAATAGACACTAATACCATAATAGCAGGGGACCTGAACACCCCACTGTCAATATTGGACAGATCATCCAGGCAAAGAATTAGCAGAGAAACACAAGAACTTAACAATACTCTAGACCAATTGGACTAGGCAGATATCTACAGAACGTTCCATCCAACAACCTCAGAATATTCATTCTTCTCATCAGCACATCTATCATTCTCCAGGATAGATCACATACTGGGACACAAATCAAGTCTCAACAAATTCAAAAAAATTGGAATTATCCCATGTATTTTCTCAGACCACAATGGATTAAAACTAGAAATCAATAATAAACAAAACACTGGAAAGTATACAAACACATGGAAACTAAACAACATTCTTCTTAACGACACATGGGTCCAAGAAGAAATCAAACAGGAAATAAAAAAATTTATTGAAACTAATGAAAATAAGGATACATCATACCAAAACTTGTGGGATACAGCAAAGGCAGTACTAAGGGGGAAATTTATTGCATTAAATGCCTACCTCAGAAAAATGGAAAGCTGGCAAGTGAACAATCTAATAATGCGCCTTAAAGAACTAGAAAAACAAGAACAATCCAAACCTAAAGTTAGCAGAAGGAAAGAAATCATCAAGATCAGAGCAGAACTTAACGAAATTGAAAACCAAAAAACAATACAAAAGATCAACAAATCAAAAAGTTGGTTTTTTGAAAAGATAAACAAAATCGACAAACCACTTGCATGGCTAACAAAAAAAAGAAGAGAGAAGATTCAAATAACAAAAATTAGAAATGAAAAAGGTGATATTACAACCGACCCAAATGAAATACAACGAATCATCCGAGACTACTATAAACAGCTATACGCCAACAAGTTCGAAAACCTGGAGGAAATGGATAAATTCCTGGACTCACACAAGCTTCCAAAATTAAACCAAGAAGATACAGAAAACCTGAACAGGCCAATAACAATAAAGGAGACTGAAGATGTTATCAGAAAGCTCCCAACAAAGGAAAGCCCAGGACCAGATGGATTCACAGCAGAATTCTACCAAACATTCAAAGTTTTTTTTTTTTTGATGAAGTTCAATCTATTGTTTGTTTTGTTGCTTGTGC
>NW_007749338.1:7790-8755 GCF_000696425.1 Galeopterus variegatus | reverse complement strand
AGGTAAAGATATAACCAAGAAAGAAAACTACAGGCCAATATCCTTGATGAATATAGATGCAAAAATCCTCAATAAAATATTAGCAAACAGAATACAACACAACATATGTAAGATCATTCACCATGATCAAGTGGGTTTCATCCCAGGGATGCAAGGCTGGTTCAATATACGCAAATCAATAACTGTGATACACCATATTAATAAAATCAAACAAAAGTACCATATGATCATCTCTATTGATGCCGAAAAAGCATTTGATAAAATTCAACACTCATTCATGACAAAGACCCTCTATAAATTTGGTAAAGATGGAAATTATCTCAACATAATCAAAGCCATATATAATAAACCAACCGCAAATATCCTCCTGAATGGGGAAAAACTGAAAGCTTTTCCTTTAAGAACAGGAACCAGACAAGGATGCCCACTCTCACCACTCCTATTCAACATAGTATTGGAAGTAGTAGACAGAGCAATCATAGAAGAGAAGGAAATAAAGGGCATCCAGATTGGAAAAGATGAAGTCAAACTGTCCCTGTTTGCAGACGACATGATCCTATATATTGAACAGCCCAAATCATCTACAAAAAAACTCTTAGAAGAGATAAATGAGTTCAGCACAGTAGCAGGATACAAAATCAACACACAAAAATCACTAGCATTCCCATTCACCAATAGTAAACAAGCAGAAAGAGAAATCAAGAAACACTGCCCATTTACAATAGCCACCAAAAAAATAAAATACTTAGGAATTGAGCTAACCATGGACGTGAAAAATCTCTATAATGAGAACTACAAACCACTTCTGAGAGAAATTAGACAGGATAAAAGAAGATGGAAGGACATCCAATTCTCTTGGATTGGAAGAATCAATATATTGAAAATGACTATACTACCCTAAGTAATATACAAATTCAATGCAATCCCCATCAAAATTCCAATGACATTTCTCTCAGAAATAGAAA
>NW_007749338.1:5571-6769 GCF_000696425.1 Galeopterus variegatus | reverse complement strand
TGGCAAGAATCCAAAAGACACTGAATGATAAATGCTGGCGTGGTTGCGGAGAAAAAGGAACTCTCATACATTGTTGGTGGGAATGCAAAATGGTGCAACCCCTATAGAAAATGGTATGGAGTTTCCTCAAATAGTTGCAGATAGATCTACCATATGACCCAGCTATTCCACTGCTGGGAATATATCCAAAGGAATGGAAATCATCAAGTCGAAGGTATACCTGTTTCCCAATGTTCATTGCAGCACTCTTCACAATAGCCAAGAGCTGGAATCAGCCCAAATGTCCATCATCAGATGAGTGGATACGAAAAATGTGGTATATCTACACAAAGGAATACTAAGCAGCTATAAAAACGAATGAAATACTGCCATTTGCAACAACATGGATGGACCTTGAAAGAATAATATTAAGTGAAACGAGTCAGGCAGGGAAAAAGAAATACCACATGTTCTCACTTATTGGAGGAAGCTAAAAATAAATAAATCAATACACACACATACATACACACACACAGACACACACACACACACACACACACACACACAAAGCCGGGGGCGGGGGAGGAAGATATAACAACCACAATTTTTTTGAAGTTCTTACAACAAGCAAATGGAAAGGACACGCTTGGGTGGGAGGGGGGAGAGAGCGGAGGGAGGGAGGTTTCGCTGATGGGACATTATAATCAACTATATTGTATACTGACAAAATAAAAATTTCAAAAAAAAAAAAAGAATCAGTGTCAATTCCTCTTTGAATGGTTGGTAAAATTCTGCTGTGAATCCATCTGGTCCTGGGCTTTTCTTTGTTGGGAGCCTTCTGATAACAGCTTCAATCTCCTTTATTGTAATTGGTCTGTTCAAATTTTCTACATCTTCATGATTCAGTTTTGGGAGCTTGTGTGTGCCCCAAAATTTATCCATTTCCTCTAGATTTTCAAACTTGTTGGCGTATAGTTGTTCATATTAGTCTATAATGATTCCTTGTATTTCAGATGAATCCATTGCAATATCGCTTTTCATTTCTAATTTTTGTTATTTGAATCTTCTCTCTTCTCTTTTTCGTTAGCCATGCTAATGGTTTGCCAATTTTGTTTATTTTTTCAAAAAAACAACTTTATGATTCATTTATCTTTTGTGTTGTTTTTTGGGTTTCCATTTCATTAAGTTCTGCTCTGATCTTAATGATTTCTTTCCATCT
>NW_007749338.1:0-244 GCF_000696425.1 Galeopterus variegatus | reverse complement strand
ATGTAAATTCATTCATTTCAGGAGTCAATTGCTAAAGTCTACCTCTCAGTTTTCAAGAGGATAAACACCACATTTCTCCACTGTATGACATGTGTATGATTGAATTAAAATAATTATAAGTTGATCCTTTTAGTGAGATTTCACTTAATATGGGCATACCCTCCAATGACAAAAAAACAACAACACCTCATACCTTCAATAGTAAAGTCTATTACCTTTAAGATTTAATTAAGTAATATCCAAC
>NW_007749337.1:10814-11044 GCF_000696425.1 Galeopterus variegatus | reverse complement strand
TCTTTTTAATTTACATTTATAGAGTAAAATTTATGATAAAAATAACCAAAAAAGAGAGTATTTTTAATAGAACAATCAGCCAGCATAACCTAAGTAATATTCAGAGAATTTTCAACCCCAAACAGCAGAATACATATTACTTTCATGTGCACACAACATTCACCAAGACAGATCACATTGTGGGCAATACGATAAGTCTCAGTACATTTAAAAGTATTGGGATCATACAA
>NW_007749337.1:0-10467 GCF_000696425.1 Galeopterus variegatus | reverse complement strand
AATTTTCAACCCCAAACAGCAGAATACATATTACTTTCATGTGCACACAACATTCACCAAGATAGATCACATTGTGGGCAATACGATAAGTCTCAGTACATTTAAAAGTATTGGGATCATACAAAGCACATTCTCTGACCACAAAGTAGTTGAGTTTGGAGTTAATAAAAAACAATATATCGAGTACCCTAAAATATTTTGAAATTTAACAGCATACATATTAAATACCCATAAATCAAAGATAATAAATAACAGGAAATAGTTTTTAAAATGAATTATGTGAAAATTAAAACAAAGTTACAATCTATGTGTGATGGAGCTAAAAAAGTGCTCAGAGTGAAATTTATAACCGTAATTTCTTAGAGGTCTAGGTAGCTTTACTGGTGGCTTCAATGGTAAATTCTATTAAACATTTAAGGAAAAAAATAATAGTAGTCTTACACACAACCTCTTCAGATAGTAAAAGAGAACACTTTTACAACTTAGTTTATGGCACCCAGTATTACCTTGCTAGTAAACCAAATACATTAAAATAAAAGAGATCTGCATAGTAATAATCTATAGCAACATAGAAGCATAAGTTCTTAATAAAATCAAACTCAATATAAAAATGATAATCTATCATGATGAAACTAAATATCCTAGGACTGCAAAGTGGGCTTAACATTTGAAAATCACATAATGTAATATATAATGTAATTTTTTTATTTTTTATTTTTTATTTTTATTTTTTATTGGTTATGAATATTCATGAGGTACAAAGCAAATTTTCACGAAAACCCTTAAATGGTCACTTCATCCGTTGGAATTTTAAAGACCGTATTCTCTGATTATACTATCAAGAAAACTTTAAAAACAAAAGTGTAATTTAAAGATCTCTAAAAACTTTAAACCATAATTTAAACTGCATTAAATAACTTGATTAGAAAGGCAATTTTAGATGATATAAGTGATCTCACTCATATGTGGATTCTAAGAAAAATTGAACTCATAAAAGTAGAGTAGAATGGTGATTACCAGGGGTGGGGAGGGGAGGGAAGGATACAAAATTTCAGTTAACAAAAAAACAAAAAAAAAAGGAAAGAAAGAAAAGAAAAATTTTCTTTAGGGCTCCTTCTCTGTGCTGACTCAACCCCTTTAAGATCAAGAGCTCTTTCTTAAATACTGGGAAATTTTGAATCTAGTCTTTGACAAACAACAGACGAGATTGAAATAATCCAAAACTTATGAAGATACTGCTTTTTTTCAAGAAAAATCATTAAATATATTGTAATGATTTGTAAAATCAAACCATTTTAAATAAATTTCATGTTTCAATGTTCGAGATGATAAAAGAGTTTCATTTCCATATTTCCTTGATTATTTGTATCTTAACAACATTTATTGGTTTCTTGTTATAAAATATATACACAGAGAAAATAAGAATAATTAGGCATGAATTAGCAGAGAAAAGCATCACATTTCAAATCCCATACTTCAGAGTTACAGCTGCTAATATTGCAGAATCATTTATATACCTGGTATCATGGAGCTTCGTAACTTGCTTTTCTCAATTAACCAAATGTTTGTCCTTTTCCTAAGCATTACATATTCTACAACATCATAGCTGCAAAGATGGCATTGGATTAATACATTGTACTTTATCTGACTAATTTTTATTCCTGGATTTTGACATGTTTCCCAATTATATAGTATCATTTAAAAATATGCTGGCTGAAAAGTCCTTGTAAATAAATATTCTTAGAATACAAAACATATGCATTTTTGCAAATTGTCTCTGAAAAGATTGTGCTAATCCATATTTCTGCCAGCAGAGTATGAAGCTAGGTGTTTTGTCACATCCTCACTGACAGGGAGCACGAAGATTTGTAACGAAACTTTGCCAATTAGCAAATGTATAAAATTACCTTGTTTTCATTCATATTTCTTTTATTGCTAGTGAATTAAAATGAATTTAATTTTTATTGAACATTTGTATTTCTTTTTCATAATAATTGCCTGTTTGTGCCTTGGCTGCATATTCAATATTTGAAATGCAAATTGATTTATCAGAATGATTTGAAGTTTAAAAATTGGCTTTGCTGGTTAAGGGCTAACTTCAATATATGGTAAAAAACCTGGAGAAAGAAAATCTTTAGCATAGGGGTGGAGATCTGAGCATTTCCTTCATTATCTTGCAATAAATGACTGAAATAAATGTGAACTGTTACCTTCTTTTGTGTGACTATTATCTGTCTCCTGTACAAATCTGTAAACTTCCTAGAACAGGGACGCTGCTTACCTTGTTCACCGCTGTACTCCCAGTACCTCCTAGCACAGTACCTGACTTTAGTAAATGTTCAAAAGTACCTACTGAATTAACATTGAACATATTTATCTGATATTGGAATGGGGAAGATCTTTTAAACCATCTATTTAAAGGGAACCATCATAAAAGATCAAAACAGATTTTGAATAAAATTCCAAATTTTACAATTCATAAAGGATTACAAATTTATTTAAAATTAACCTGCAAAGTATGAAACACAGGTCTGTGGGCATAAAGCTGGCTTTTTATTTCTCTCTGTGACTTAATATGATTCTCAGTTTTCTTATTGATAAAATGGGAATGACAATAAGTACGGCTAATATTTATCAGCCACGTATTACTGACCGGGTACTGTTCTCAGTGACTCACATATAGTAATTCATTTGATTTTCACAGCAATCATATGAGGTGGGCACTCTTACATGAATCTTCATATTACAGATGAACAACCCCAGAGGTTAAGACACTCAGACACTTGCCCAGGGTCACACGGCTAGCTTCTCAGTCATGCTTAAAGCCTGAGCTCTTAACCACTATGTTTAATTGACCATCTGATGTGGATCTGAGGAAAATGACATGAGAAATGAAATGTGTGATGCCTAAGCCTGTGCCTGGCACGTAGGAGGAGTTTGACTAAGCCTGGCTGGAAGTTGTCACGATAGCACATACCCACAAGAAAACATTCCATTATCTATCTGTGGGCTATGAATAAGATGATTGTAGCTCTTTTGGCTAAGTCTTCATATTCAGATGGATTTTTAACCTTCAGTAAATCATGCAGATGCTTCCAAAAATTTAGATAGCCTTTATCTAATAACAGAATACTTAAAAGATTATTTTTAATTCCAGAAAGCTCCTTTGCTATCAGATTATTGCAGCCTGTATTTCTGACAATGGTCAATGGAATTATGCCAAAGTAGTACTTTTCACACTGGTTTTTTTGTAGCATTGAATTTCTTATCTCTTTTCTTTTCAAATATGTCCCTACTGACCATGCCTGGTCTCAGGAACCAAGGTTGCAGATAAGTCATGTTACCACAGGAATGAAGCTGGGTCAAAGTACGGGTACTGCCACAAAGTGAATGACACGATCGTTCCCTGCAAAGCAAAGTAAGTGTCATGCTGTTTGAGCCCTCCTGCTCCAGACACTCAGGTGATGGCACGCTTCCAGCCACACGTCCTGATTTATTTCACTTAAGGGGAAAGTGGATTGAACATCAATCATTTGACATACATTCACTGAGTGATTACTATGTGCCATGTTTGCAGCGAAGTGCTGACTCTAAAAAGACAAATAAAAAATAAATCTCTTTCTTCAAATCTCTCATGATGTGTGTTGCAGATGGTACCAAGTAAAGTCATTGTTCAGAAGAATGAATGTTTGAGATGGAACATACAACAGAGAATGGGCCTGGTTGGGAATTTGTCCATGCATTTCCCAGTATAATTTAAGTACTTTTTCAATCTAGCATGTTTGATTATGTCTAGGGATAAAAATGTTTGCCTACCCAGAGAAATAACCAACACAGTGCTTGTGCAGTGTCATTTAAACTTGCCATGGAATTACATAAAGAAAAGACATGGTAAGAGAAAAGCCTAACAATCCATCAAAGTTTGTTTTATTTTTAGTATTGATACCCTGAAAAAAATTAGAGTATCACACCCGATAAACTTGAGATTTTTCTACATTTTTTTGTTCTGCATTTTAAGATAACTTTTAAAATTCCAATTATAATAAACTGTTTGTACCTGCTCTGAATTTTACACATACAAAGTAATTTATAATAACAAGTAGAACAAGATCATCATTTTCCGAAGTGTTTCTATTAAACATTAATTTTGATGGATGACAGATATTACCAAACAACATATATTTTGGATATAGGGTCATATCCTTGGGGAATCTTGGCCTAAAGGACAATCATATCCTGTGGTCTCTCCTTCATAGGAAATCAGGTCAGATTCAAAAGGGGAAAAAATTATGTAAAACTTAATACAAACAGGGCAGGGTAAGGGCAATATGTAAGTGGGTAGTGGGAAGAGAGTAGGGTACCATCTTTTCTCCACAGCCTCTGCACACACACCATTGTCTCTGTAACTGTTTGTGCAATCACTGGATGATTTCAGCAACTGGAGGCTCAAATATTTCATTTGTCCACAGACAGCCCTCCTAGTCACTTCCTAGTAGTTGCTGTCTGTAATGGAGACAGCCTGAAATTTCCTGTGCCCTAAGGTCATCCTCATATGGCTCTACCCAAATGATTCGAGAAAAAATTTTCTCAGGTTTGGAAAGAATGCATGCCTTCCTTCACTCCTTAGTAATATTTTCTTCTGTGACCAGAGTCATTAAAAAAATCTGATCCTATCACTTTCGGAATACCTTTTTCACAACTCTCCTCTGAATTCTGTGTAAAGTGATTGACTACCATTGTACTGGTTTTAATTTTAGTCACCTTGGTGGAAAGTGGACATCTTGATTGAGTGCTGAGTAGTTTAATCTGCAGATACAGGGAGACAGTTGTGTTAGTGACCCCACTTGATAGTGTGGAGTGGCAGGGGAGGCTCAGCTTTGTACTGACAAAACTATAGTGAGAGTTGGGGCTTTTATCTGTTAGAATTATTCTGCTCCAAGTCATAAACAAAGGAGTAACTTTAGCTGAAATAAAAATAGAAACTGATTTCTTAGGTGCCCTCCGTGCTGTTAGGAATCCATCCTCTCTATATCTTCTAGCTCTGTCATACACATGACCTCCATTGCCAAGTGTTTCTCTCGGTCTATGATGGCTTCTCCAGCTCCAGCTATCACATGCCAATCAGCAAAAAGGAGAAAATGCTGAAGAATATGTCACGCTCCTTCATTTAAAGTCACCTTCTAGAATTTGTGCTTAAGATTATGCTCTCTCCCCATTGCCCAGAACTTAGTCAACTGGCAAAAATTAGCCGTACAGGAATCTAAGAAATGCTGCTTGTTTGAGCAGCAATGTATTTTGCTAATATTCAGAGGTCTTCTTACTAAGGAATAAGGAGGAAATTGAGATAAGGTACAACTAGAAATCTCTGCTATAGGGAGAAATACCATTAATTAAATATTGATAGTCATAGAGCTGATTTGCATTTGTATAAAACTGCAATTTAAATCCTGCAATAAACTTTGGCTTTTTCCTCAGTGACACCATGTGCGGAAAGTTGTTCTGTCAAGGTGGGTCAGATAATTTGCCCTGGAAAGGACGTATAGTAACTTTCCTGACATGTAAAATGTTTGATCCTGAAGACGCAATTCAGGAAATAGGCATGGTGGCCAATGGAACTAAGTGTGGAAAGAACAAGGTAGGTTGAAATTGCAACTTTCACTCAAAATGGTGTTTTTCTGTTGTCATTTGCTTCTCAAAAATTCACTAGTTGCTTTGTTGACCAATTATTGGGTTCATCATGCCTTGGTACAACAGCTAGGGATTTGAATGTAGAAAACTATGAAATATTTTAAAAATGAGAACAGTGGAGCATTGTTGTTAATATTCTCAAACATTATGGTGAAATTCAGAAAGAACTGACTCTCATAGACATGATTTCAAGAAGAGTATGACGTCATGTTGATAACACATAGCAGCATCTGTTTTCTTTTCCTAGACTAAGTCTCAGAACCCACGAAAGTGCCAGGGTGTGGGATACTGGGCTTCAGTTAACAGATTTGCACATCCGTTAACAATATAATGAACTCACAATCTCAGGCACAGTACTAATTGTCCAGGGCCGACACATAAGCTTTGATAATGAGGAGGTTCATCTCCCATAGGAGATTAGAGTTACTGTATTTATTGTACTAACATACCCACGTGACCCAAGAGCTTCCCTGATTTTTCATTGTGGTAAAGCCCATCCTGAAAATATTATCTTATTTACCTGACCTGTTTTGGCTCTATTTAAATGCAAATTTATTCACTGATGAGTCTAAAATTACCTTGTGGTTCAGTATAAGTATTGCTCATAAAAATTTTTGGAAAGTAAATATAAAAAAGTAAATGGAATTGATATGACCTCTGAGCTCATGAAACGAAAAATATAAATTTATAAAAGTTTATAAATGCTGCTGATTTGAAATTAAAATGTTAAGGTTTGCCTTTAAGAGGTATTCATAGTATTTAACCTTCTTTCTTCCCCTTTTATCTCCCCAAATATATGCCAGCATCGAGGACAAAAAATTTCACATAACTGGATTTTCCAGGTTTCAGACACTAATTTCTTTAAGTTTTCTAGTGGTGAAGCTTACAAAGACATTAAGACATCATCACATGACTGGCATGAGTGTTGCTATGTTTGGTCATATATCTCTTTGCAGCCTTAAGTCAAAAGGGACATGGACTAAGGCAGAATTTAGGTATTCCTGTGTCCCCTGGTATAAGATCATCTTATTAATGCTAGGCCTGGTACCAGGTGCTTTACATGAATTCTCTCATTTAATCCTCACAGTAGTCCTGGGAATAAGCTTTATCTTCATTTTGCAGATCATTGCTCATCTCTTAACTTCTTGTATATTCATTGCTTCTGAGATATAGAGTAGTTTGGATTTTTTAAATAATAAATGTTTAAATAAACTTTATCAGCTCTTTAGGGTAGGTTTAACTGAGGAAATACCATAAGCAACAGAGTCCATCTCCATTTCTTTCCCCTGCACCTGCCCCAACGTTTACACAATAAAGAGGATTATGCATCTTTACCTCCTCCTGTGACAATTACATGTTAGAACCACTTTTAAAAGCATCTGTTGTGGGCCGGCCCGGTGGCGCACTGCTACAGTGCGCCGCTTGGGAGCGTGGCAGCGCTCCCGCCGAGGGTTCGGATCCCACATACAGACCGGTTCCCGCTCACTGGCTGAGCGAGGTGTGGGTACAACACTGAGGGCTGCGATCCATTGCCAGACACGAAAAAAGAGACAAAAAGGAAAAAAAAAAAAAAAAAAAGCATCTGTTGTCCTCTTAATATATATCTCAACCAACCTTCTCATCTTCATCCAAAGAGGACAGAATTTCAAGGCCTATATTTCTGGGGTTTTTTTAATTGACAAATTATAGATGTGTACATTCATGGGATATAATGTGATGTTTTGATATATGTATACAACGTGGCATGATTAAATCAAGCTAATTAACATATCCAGCACCTTGCTTACCTATAATTTTTGTATGGCAAGACATTTGAAATTTACTCTTTTGGTTATTTTGAAATATTTAGTACATTATTATTTACATAATTTTCATTATTTATTACATTATTATTATTCTATTTTCCTTTTTCAAAAAAACAGTGACTTCCTTAATAAAAAGATGAGTTTGATAACAATAAAAGTGACTAACAAGATAAGACTAAGTTCCAAAGAAGCAACCATTTGCAGAGCTGAAGCTCTTGAACATTAATGCCAATTTCATGTTTTTGACATCACTTTCAGGTTTGCATTAATGCAGAATGTGTGGATATCGAGAGAGCCTACAAGTCAACCAATTGCTCATCTAAGTGCAAAGGACATGCTGTAAGTTTTGAAAATATGTTTTGCCAACCTTGTTGACTCATAATTTTAAGTCAGTTATGGTGAAACTAGAGTCACGTTTTTAGCATTAAATGACTGTAATTATTAAATTTGTCCAACCCCTCAGTTGCATAGTTCAATGAGAAATTGCTTCTGAGAACTGTTTACTGAGATTCCTGCTATTAATTCGTACCTTATGTAGACAGATGAAAGCCTGGAGATCAAGGTTGTTCCTGTTTCAGGATGGACTTTCTTATGCATTAAAGGGCTTTGGGGTTTCTGGTTGGTGTAGCGGGGAAACTGATGGGATCCTTGCTCTTCTAGGTGTGTGACCATGAGCTCCAGTGTCAGTGTAAAGAAGGATGGGCCCCTCCCGACTGTGATGACTCTTCAACAGTCTTCCGTAGGTGACATTACACATCTATTCTGGGAAAACTGCTCTCCTCCTGCAAGCCTTTATTTTGTATTATAGAAGATTTTATTGCCTCTTCTTTCTCCTTCTGGAATTCCTGTTCTATAGATATTGAATCTGCAATGTTAATCCCCAAAGTGTCTTTAACAACCTTTTAATCATATTTTCCACATTCTTATGCTTTCACTCTACATATAAAAAGATGTCCTTAAGTTTTATATTTGTAATGTTACCTTAATTTCTTTCTTGCTTGCTTTGTTCCATTTTCATAGTAGCCTTGACTTAACGGATTGATAAAATATTCTCATAAAACCCTCTAAGAACATGACTTAGATTATTTTTGTAGGTTCAATTCTGTTCTCTGAATTTTCTCTAGTTCTTTTGAGGTTGATTGTTCTGTTCTTTCACCATGTCATATGTATTTCATTGTCCTGTTTTCCTTTAGGATAGTGACCCTTAACTGAATCAAGTATCGGTGGACTTGAATTGATTCACATGGGTTTTCTTTGCATTTTTGTGTGCATGTTATACCTACTGATACCTCTCCTGATGGAAGATCTGGCTGTGAGCTCTATTAGTATTAGTAGGTAGACAGGTCTCCCTACAGGCCACTAGGGTGGGAAGGAGCCAGAGGGGGAACCCTCACTACCAACTGCCATCTTGAGGAGGACTTTACCCTAAAAAGAGCTCTTCATCACGTTCCCCTCTGAGAGAGTTGGTTTATCTGCTTCTTTCCTCTCTGTCTGGTCTAGATTGGGGATCTGTAGTAACCCTCTCTCCATGCTGCTTTCCAGGCTCCTGCATCCCACGTTGTTTTAGGGCTTTGTCCTATGAGCGTGAACCGATCTTATTCTATATACACAGGGGATGGCGATGGAGATATGGATGGGGATGGACCTGAATGAACTGTGTGTCTCAAATTCAGCTTCTTTGTTAGGCTTTCCAAGAATGAATCGCTTTTACTTGTGATGTTTGCACTATAATTCACTCTGTCTACCTAAATCTTTTAAATTCCCCGTCTTTCTGGAGTTTCTAAAAATTCTTTATTATTTTTATCAGTGATCTATGATTTTATATACATATTATACACACACACAAACACATGTTGTTTAGGATTTGTCATGTATTTGGACAGGTAGGATAGAGGTGCAAACAGAATCAACTAATTTAAAAACTCTTTAATGGTTTCAATACTCACCAAGAATTCTTTAAACTATGACTTCCCTCTTCTTGAACACCTTGTTTCGATTCATCTACTGACTTGCTAAATAACCTCAATGAGTAATTTCTTCTTTCAGGAACAGTGTGTTCACATTAACCTTCCTAAGTTGCATTTATGAGGATTTATTTCTTTTGCTAAATGGAAAATGTGCATACCAGGTTGGATTGGATTGATTTTTTTTTTAAATCACAGTTTCACTCTCTGAACTCTAATGAAGTAAGCGTTGATATTTAATGTTAAAAACCAGAGGCAAGACTGATTTTTGTGGTTGATGTTAAACAACCCTTTTAAATAATCAGTTTGGTTTTTGCTTAAATGCTTTTAAAATTACTATTTAATCAAAACTAATCATCGCTCTATACCTGGGTGGTGTTCTCTTTCCATTATGCTGTTAGCTAGTGAAAACTTTGAAATTGAGGATTTGTTTATTTCTTCAGTTCAAGGAATGTTCCTATTATTATAAGTTTTAAAATTGATTCTGTTTCACTTTTCTCATGTCTTTTTCAGAAATGTATATTTTTTATACAAAATATCTCCACTGTGTGACCTCTGAGTTATCTTCTTTACACATTGTCTTTGCACTGACATTTTTTCATCCTGAAGGTATCTACACTGTATCTAATAGAAATGCCTCAGAGTTTCGTTTTCCTTTCACTTTTTGAAAAGGAATTTTTATGGAGGGTGGCACGTATTCAATATTTGAGCTAAAGTCAGTCTTATCTAGAATTCTGCTGTCTATGTATCTGTCTGTTTGCATGTGTGTGTACATACACTTGTGATCATTTCTTTTTTTTTTTTTTTGTCTTTTTTCCATGTCCGGCAACGGATCGCAACCCTCAGTGTTGCCCCCGCCCCGGCCCGGGGACCGGCAACGGGATCGCAAGCCTCGGTGTTGCTCCCGCGCCTCGCTCAACCAGTGAGCGGGAGCCGGTCTATATGTGGGATCCGAACCCTCGGACGGGAGCGCCGCCGCGCTTCCCAAGCGGCGCACTATCCAGTGCGCC
>NW_007749336.1:8570-11044 GCF_000696425.1 Galeopterus variegatus | reverse complement strand
AAGTGAACTTATTCTTATTTATAACTGATTAAGATATTTATATATGAGATAAATGAAACTCATTCATACAACTTATACATACACATTTTTACATACACCTTCTGCTATTAAATATTCAATATCATTTAATCCCCACTTAGCTCTAATGTAGGTGACCCCATTAACTTTTTAAAATTACTACAAGTCAGGTGAAGATCTTGCAAGTGAGATTTTTATTTAGAACAGAAATAACTGCAAAACATTTAAAAATACAAACAGATATAAATATATAGTAATATTTTACGTTACACATGTTCCCTCTAGTGGATAAAAAGTATCATTGCCATTTTTAAAGTTTAAAGAAACACCTAAAATCTGGTTTGCTAAAAAAAAGCAAATTACTTGTGAGGAAAAAAAAGACAAATAGGAATTCAACAAAAAAAATTTTATAAAATGGATTATCTAGAAGGAAGAGTATGTCCTGAATTCATTTCACCATTTATAGAATTACAAGGAGGAAAGCCACACTTTAAAATAAATAATACTGGCAGTTTTTTACTTACTCTGGAAAACAAAAAACCAAAAAACCAAAAAAAAAAAAACCGAATTATAAAAGCATTGGTTGCATACTCTATTAAGTAATCCATACAGAATAAATTCAAATCTTATTAAAATTTCTTGAAACAATACTAGTGATATTTTTTTTCTCTAATGTAAATAAGCTTACAAAATGAATTGAAAGAGACCATGGGCTTAGTTTGAGCAGGGCAATAAGGAGATTCTGAATAGGGAGACAGCATAATAGAAGTTAGAAGCTTTGAAGTCAGACTTCCTGGTTCCAAATTCCAGCTTGCCCTTGGACAAGTTACTTAACTTATTTAAGTCAAAGTTTCCTCATCTGTAAAGTGGGATTGATAATAGTTAGGGCTGTGGTAAAGATCAAATGAGATAGGGCATCCAAAGCGCTTTGCACAGTGCCTGGAACAAAGCAAACCTTCAACAGAGGTAATCTATTCCTCTTATTAGAAACGAGAATATATAAGGCCAGCATAATTTATTAAGGTAAATCACTTGAGAAGTTTTATAAACCTACGAGGACCCTTCCAGTTGAAATTACATATTTAAACATACAAGAAAATAAATTTCCAATGTTAAAATTACTTTTCTACTTTATTCTTTAATTTTATAAAAAATAAAAACAAGTTCTGCAGGCCATCATATTTGACAATGTAACATTTAATTATGATAATGCAAGAAATCTGAAATACCTCTCTCGTAATTTTTTCAGCTCCACATCTCTTTCGCCAATCAGTTCTGAGATACTAACAAAATAATTATGTTCCAAATTTAGGAGAGTTTCAGAGGCAGGAGAATGGATTAGGTCATGGTACACATCTGCAAAATCTTCATCCCAGCTGGGCTCTTCAGGCCTTGCATGCTCTAATGTGGTCTACAAGATGATACACAGACATTCTTAAATCATGACACAGTATTTTTATCTCACACATTACTAGAAAAGTATGTATATTATGATTCCATTTTTGTACATCAAAGACAAAAAGACCCTCTAATTGTGTGTGTGTGTGTGTGTGTGTGTGTGTGTGTGTATCACACAGGACTGTCTGATAGAGAAAAAAATATGGAGAGATACAAACTAACTTGTTAATATGAGTGACCTGATGGCAGGTATGAGGGAGAGGTTATTAATGTGGAGGAAAGGATAAGAACTGTCCACAATAAAGTTAGTATGCTATGATCCCATTTTTGTGAAATAACACACACACACACAAAGGGATGGTCAACAAAACACTAATGGTGTCTGTTTCAGGATAGCGGGATTTCTGATGACCTTTACTTTCCTTCTATTCTAATGTATTGCACAATACAATGACTTGCATGTATTAATGATATAATCAGAAAAAACCTTTTCATTATTAGAAGTATACTGCTAAAAAAGGCTTTACAGGTTATTATTTTTAATAGATGAGGTTACTTATGTGGTCGCCTCTGTAGTAATGTGTTGACCTTGAAAACCCAATCCGTGCATATCTATATCAAGATGAATGTGCAATTTTCTTATTGTGACATTTTCTAGTATTATACTTTCTTTTTAAAATATAAGCATGCTTTTAAGTATATGAAAACGGTAGCTATCAAAATGAAAAGAAACTGAGTAAACACTGATGAACAAGAAAAACAGAAACATGGAGAGAGGCAAAATGGGGATATGCTCAGCACAGACACAGGTGCATCCAGGGAGGTACAGAGGCTTACCACAAGGACAGCCACCTCAACCCATGAGAGAGACACAGCGCTTTTATAGGTGAGGAAACTGATATGCTCAGATGTTCCTTGTCAAAGATCACACAATTTAATGGCAAAAGTGGACATAAAACAAAGATTTTGGTGTTTTTTCTATTATTTTTTTTTTATTTTTATTTTTTTTCCGTGTCCGGCAACGGATCGCAACCCTCAGTGTCGCGCCCGTACCGGAC
>NW_007749336.1:5581-7799 GCF_000696425.1 Galeopterus variegatus | reverse complement strand
GCAAGATCCATATGGATCTGCTCGGCCACCTATAACAACAGACATTTGGTAACTCCACTAACCAAATCAGCTAATTTCAAAAATTCACAGCATCAATTTTAAATTCTGTCTGGGACAAGCCTTATGAGTAGGTAGAAGCTGCCTACATGAGAAGCACTAAACAGAGTTTTTCCTTGATCTAATTCACATCATTCCCTCAGGAGAGGAAATACTAGAAAGGAGACTGTGATAGCTGAGAGGAACAGTCACTGAGTAAGGGACTGGAGATAGAAACTGATTCAATGTCCAGGCCATTATTTCTCCACTTCCACATTCAGGCATAAAGTCCAGCTTCTCTGAGGTTCAAACCATTTGGTATCCTTTATCTTTCATGGAGATCATTATTTAACAACCTACTTGTTATTCAACTTCATTCATTTAAAGCTTTGGTGCCAAGTTCACAGACTTCCTCTCTGCACCATCTCCTGGGTCACCTGGAGGTCCATGTGCACAACTCATTCAATGCCTTGCTTCCTTACTTCCCTGAACTCCATATCTTTAATAAGTTCTCCACTCCATCTCAGTCTCCACTCCATATCCTCACCAGGAACAGCTCAACCTCTAAAATTCAAACATTTCGGTCTCTGACTATAACCTCCAGTCAAGATTTCTCACTCAATTAATCCCAGGTAATTGGTTCTTTAGCCTTATCAGGACCTCCACTCCATGAACCCTTCTACTTCCCTGTATAGCCTACATTCCATGGTCCAGCATTCAGTCACTGTCTTGCTAATATCCTCAGCTCCCTTGACTGATGTTCTTTCTCTTACCCACCTAACAAAATCCTAATATTATTCTACTTGTCTATGCATGCAGTCAGGCTGTAGAGAGCTGCAGGAAAAAAATAAAAAATTCCAAAGTTTATGGTAGCAAATTGGTGCCACTCTAACCTTGCTCTTTAGTGATGCCTGGGAATCCTATCTTTCCCTGGTCAGTTTTCTCCTCAAACACCCAACTATCTCATCACTCCCCATTTCACCTAAACAAATTACCCATCTTTCCTATTTCTCAGATAAAGTAGAAGCAATCAGAAGAGAATATCCTCAACTTCCTGCTATTGAATTAGTAAAATTTTCTGAATTTATATCCAACCTTCCTATCTTCCCTTCTGCTGTAATGGAAGAAGGTCTCTCCTAGTTAAGATTAATTCTCCACTTGAGCTCTGGATTCTATCCCTTCTAGTCTTCAACTCTACCATCTTAAAAAAAACAAGCCCCAACCCTGTGTTCCCATTTAGCATGTACCCCATCTGTCTGTCTATAGAGCTAAATTTTTTCTCGAGTTATCTATACTCAGTCTTCTTACTTCCACACTCCCACACATTCTTTAAGTCACT
Organism: Galeopterus variegatus; assembly: GCF_000696425.1. Classification (NCBI taxonomy): domain Eukaryota; kingdom Metazoa; phylum Chordata; class Mammalia; order Dermoptera; family Cynocephalidae; genus Galeopterus; species Galeopterus variegatus. The sequence goes on along the minus strand of NW_007749336.1, from coordinate 6,424 downwards.
GAAATCTAGTTTCTGCCCCCACTAATCCACTGAAACTGATCTTGCCATAGATAGGATTACCTGATAAACCCAAGGAATATTTTTCAGTCTCTTTGTTGCATCTTACACTTGATGACATCTTGGCATTCTATCATAGTTTAATTGTTGGCATTCTCTCTTAGTGAATAAAATAATGGTGTGTTACAATCAATGGCAACTGAGACTTTATGAAATAAGGTATATTATTTAAATGGAAAAATTATGATGTTATATAACTACATAATAACAATGAATATAAGTGAGAGGACAAATGTAAAGCAAAGCTTAAAATGAACTACTACTGCTGGTTTAGGGTTGCCAGGTGAAAGACAGGACACTCAGTTAAATCAGAATTTTCAGATTTTCCATGTAATATGTGGGATGTATTTACACTGAAAAATTATTCGTTTAAATAAAATTCTAATTTAGGACCTGAGAGGCAGCCTGCCAGAGTGGCCCAAGATCCACGGAGACCACGCGCCCCGTGGCACCAGCGTGCGACCTAGCAGGTAGGCCTCGTCGCCGCCGGACCCCATCCCCTGCCTGGCTGAGTGTGCACCAACCAGAGAGACACTTCCCTGGAGAAGCCTGAGATCTGCGGAGACCACGCGCCCCACAGTGCCAGCACGTGACTGAGCAGGTAGCCCTCACCGCTGCCAGACCCCATCGCCAGCCCAGCCGTGTGTGTGCTGACCAGAGAGGCATCTCCCTAGAGAGGCCTGAGATCCGTGGAGAACACATGCCCCACAGCGCTAGTGCGTGACCGAGCAGGTAGGCATCGCCACCGCCGGACCCCATCCCCAGCCTGGCCGAGTGTGCGCCGAC
>NW_007749336.1:0-305 GCF_000696425.1 Galeopterus variegatus | reverse complement strand
ATACATAGCCCAAGCAATTCTGAGCAAAAAAAATAAAGCTGGAGGCATAACACTACCTGACATTAAACTATAGTACAAAGCTATAATAACCAAAACAGCATGGTATTGGCATAAAAGCAGATTCACAGATGTATGGAATAGAATAGAGAATCCAGAAATCAACCCACCAACCTACAGCCATCTGATCTTTGACAAAGGCACCAAGCCTATACACTGGGGAAGAGAATGCCCCTTCAGCAAATGGTGCTGGTATAACTGGATATCAATATGCAGGATAATGAAACTAGACCGATACCTCTAACCAT
>NW_007749335.1:10064-11045 GCF_000696425.1 Galeopterus variegatus | reverse complement strand
CCCCAATATCCTTGTAATAGAAAGTACTCAGTAAATGAGGGCTATGATTTTCAAACATGAGCAGATACTTAAGGAAGACAATTTAGAATTCTTTAAGAAAAGTGTATATAAATTATGTAAGAACTTGAACTAATTCAAGGAAAGGATACTGATTTGTTCTCTTCTATGACATTAATAAATAAAATGATGCAGTGCCTGCTGAAGGAACACAGATTTATAAATTAGAAGTCATGATGGCTCTAGACACAGCTATGGATAAATTTAAGAAAACTGAGAAATTCTAGGGAAAGAAAATACCTATGGGTTTGGAAATAATTTTAGCCCTTTCTCAGTCCATGAGTTCACAGATTTACAGTTTTCCTCCAGAGGATAATTCAATTTTGAAAGTCTCCAGGAGCATAACCTGAAGTATATTGATTGAAAAGCTCATGAAGAGGAGGTATGGGTTTTCCAATGCAGAGAAAAAAATCACTAAAGAGAAAGGAATAAGGGCAATATAAATTGGTGGGAGAATTTTACTCTTTGTAAAGGAATTTTAGTGCTATGTTACTAACTGATAATAGTGGTTTCCAGCAGGAATTTCTACATCTTTTCCTGGCATCAAAAATAAATAAATAAATGCTTCATGATGAAATCCAGTCACATCAAATTTTGTCCAAAACTATATTCTTTCTTTTTGACCTTCACGTTCGGTTTTGGCACAAGTCTACCCAGTTCCGAAGTGCAAGAACTTAGAAGAACTGTGGTTTTATTCTTTCTTCTTACTTGGAAATTCCATGCTTGGGTCAATTCTACATTTACAACTCAGCTTTTCCATTTCCTTTAAATACAAACTGAATTCAAGCACTCATTATCATGTGAACATGTATATTGAAATAATATCATTACTGCTTTTCTCACCTTCAGTTTATCTTCACTTCCAATCTATTTTTCACTCTTCTCAAGTTAATTTCAAAACTTTACTCTGATTATGTCTCCTTC
>NW_007749335.1:6049-9755 GCF_000696425.1 Galeopterus variegatus | reverse complement strand
CTTCTGTTCTTTCTGTACCATTATGACAAACCTACTAGATGATGAAAAACAACCTGCCCAGTCATCTTCATTATCCCAGCTGACAGCTGACCAAGCACTAGACATGTGATTGAGGCTATCCTAGACCAACCAGCCCTAGTCAACTTATCAGTTGACAGCACAGGCAGTCATGAGCCCAGCTGAGGTCACCCAAGCTCTGCCCATATCAGCAGAACCACCTACATCAGCAGCCCCAACTAGATGAGACAAAGACTCATATACAAAGATTGTAGTTTAAACTGAGTTTTAGGGTGATTTGCTATGTACCAATTAGGAAATGATACAAGCCCTTCAGGACCCAGACTAAGTATAACACCACAGTACTCCTTAACACTTGGAATGCTTTTCCTGTCACAGACCAATTGAAATTCCATTTTCCAAGACTGACTGACTGATCTGCTACTGAGTTACCAGAACTGCTATACAACTACTAGAATTCCTGCTAGGTTTTGATCACTATTGAAAGTTATTTTTCATTTAGTTTTGCAAAATATTTTTCTGATCTCTTTTATAATCCAATGAACATGGCTTTACATTGAACGCTTTTCACCTGAGTTGACTTAAATGTATCTATTTGAAAGAAGCTATCATAATAATTTTGTAAATTTATTAAGCTAGATGAATAGCACAGGCCCTAGAGGACTGAAGATATCCATATTGGATGGGTAGGGAATGGATATAGGTACCGGAAAGGATCCTCCTACCTTCTCCTAGATGTACCTAAAAAAAAAGGTAGAATTCCCAAGATGATAAAGATTGCACTGGAACCATTGGTGACTTTCAGGAACAGGATCCTGTAAAATCAAGAGTCTACTAACCAGGAAGTCTTCTCATATGACTTATGTTCTCAAATGTTAAAAACAGATAAATGCACTCAATATAGCACAATGTGCCAATTATCTGTCAATATGTAACTATATTTCTATCATTTGGACTTTGTCATTATAAACTATTGATTTAAGATTGTATTAGGTGTAAAATTTGATTTTCAAAAATCTATTTAGAATAAATATGCATTCTGCAACACAATTTAAAGATTTGGGAAAAAACAAAATGAAATGTTGTTGAACATCTGAAAATGATTTTGATATTGAGAATTGAGAATACTTAATTCTAATGGAATTCTTTAAGTAGAGTAGTTATACTGCATTTTTAGGGAGATTTTGATGCTATCACTGAATTTATACTTTGAAAGGGAGTGTTTATTTTTAAGGATCTGGAAATAATCCTTATATTCATAAGGCTCGATATCTTTATTATAAGTCAGTAAGAAATATAGTAGCCACTGGAACATTTCTGGGAATCTCAAAAAGAGTAGACTTTGGAACTCAAGCAAATTGAGTTCCGTGTGGATGCTCAGATGTGAATGCTTTGAATGCCATTATGTGTATATTGCTTATATTTTATTAACATTTATTCTTTAACCTAGAATGATATAAAATATATTGCAATTATATTTTTCAAGCTTCACTTCACCCTGTAGAATTTTTGCACTGCTATTTTTTGGCCTAACTGTATACTCATATGGCATGTGAGACATATTGATGCATCTATTCAACAAATAATTATTGAGCAAGAAATATGAGCGGGACGCTGCACTACATTCTAGGATTTCAGCCCTCATAGGGTTTTTATTCTAGCATGGGGAGAAAATCAATAAATAAGTAAACAAAGCAATTTACTATGCATAATGGTTAGAAATGGATAAATAAAAGGTGAGGAACAGGATAAAGGTAATATGGAGTGCCATTGTCAGGGAAGGAATTGTTAATGCCTGAGAAAAGTGCCAGAAAGACCCTGCAGAGATATAAGGGAAGGATGTTGCAGGAAAAGCAGATTCACTATGTTTAAGAAATGAAAAGAAGGCTAGAACCAGAAAGAAACTATAAGAGATGGCATCAGAGAAGTGAGGATAGTGCCAAATCTTGTAGGTCTTTGTAGACCATTGTACAAAACTTGGCATCTATTGTAAGTGGCATGGGAAGTCATTTGATGGTTTGATTAGAGGACACATAAAACTGTACTTGTAGCACGTCATCAGTGCTATGGGCACAAGGCTGAAAGAATGAAAACCAGTTAGGGGCTATTGCAATAGTGCAGGCAAGAGTTAATTGCACTCAGATCTGTGACATAGTAGCAGTTGATGTGGTGAGAAAGGGTTGATTCTGGATCTATTTTGAAGATAGAATCAATTAAATTCACTAATGGATTGGTTGGGGTGGTGAGCTATAGAGTGAAGTCAAGAATAACTACATGGTATTTGTCCAGAACAACTGGAAAGTTACAATTGATATTTATAGGTTTGGGGAAGATAATCAGAAATTTGATGTTGTTTATGTTAAGTTTGAGATACATTAGAAATCCAAAGAACAATGCCAAATATGGATAATGCCTGGTTTTCAGAGAATTTATCCAGGCCACACATACATTCAACATATAGATGGTTTTAAAAGCTGTGACACTAGTTGGGGTCTCTAAGGGAGTGAGCATAGAGAGGAGCTCCTAACACTGATCCTGGTCCACAGTAAAGTTCAGAGGTTGAGGACATAAAAGGCAGACCAGCACAGGAGACAGTTAAGTTGGCACAATCAGTGTGATAGAAAGCGAACCAAAACACAGAGATGTCACAGAAGCTAAGTGGGGGGGGGGAATAAAAGACTGCTTAGGAGGAGTTAGTAACCACTTTGTCACTATCCCAACAGTCTTGGCTACCATGTAAATTCCCTTAAGTTCTTTTTCTGTCCACTGCCTTTGTTTTTCCTCGACATTTTCCACTTGCAAAATAAATTCATGCTCACTGTAGAAAACTTGGGAAATAAAGGATAAGGAAGGAAGGAGCAGGCATATGAAAAATGAAGACAAAGAAGGAGAAAAAAACAGCAAAGGAAAAAAGAACATCCATTGTTAACTGAGTGTATTTATTGCAGTTTATTTTATTTACTTTTTATTTTATTTTATTTTATTTTGTCAATATACAATGTGGTTGATTATTGTGGTCAATTACCAAAACATCCCTCCCTCCGCCCACTTCACCCTCCCTCCCAACAATGTTCTTTCTTTCTGCTTGTTGTATCAACTTCAAGGAATTGTAATTGTTATGTCTTCTCCCCGCCCCCCATTTTTTGTGTATTTATTTATTTATTTTTAGCTCCCACAAATAATTGAGAAGATGTGATATTTCTCTTTCTGTGCCTGACTTGTTTCACTTAATATAATTCTCTCTAGGTACATCCATGTCATTGCAAATGGCGGTATTTCATTCTTTATTATAGCAGAGTAGTATTCCATTGTGTAGATATACCACAGTTTCTGTATCCATTCATCAGGTGATGGACATTTGAGCTGGTTCCAACTCTTAGCTATTAAAGAGTGCTGCAATGAACACTGAGGAACAGGTATACCTTCGACTTCATGTTTCCCATTCCTCTGGGTATATTCCCAGCAGTGGTATAGCTGGGTCATATGGTAGATCGATTTGCAATTGTTTGAGGAAACTCCATACCATTTTCCATAGAGGCTGCACCATTCTGCAAGCCCACCAACAGTGCATGAGAGTTCCTTTTTCTCCGCAATCATGCCAGCATTTATCATTCTCAGTCTTTTGGGTATTAGCCATCCTAACTGGGGTGAGATGGTATCTCACTGTGGTTTTGATTTGCATTTCCCG
>NW_007749335.1:3724-4806 GCF_000696425.1 Galeopterus variegatus | reverse complement strand
TCATTCCCCTGCATATTGATATCCAGTTATCCTAGCACCATTTGCTGAAGAGGCAGTCTCTTCCCCAAGTATAGGCTTTGTGCCTTTGTCAAAGATAAGATGGCTGTTGGTGTGTGGGTTGATTTCTGGATTCTCAATTCTATTCCATTGATCAGTGCATCTGTTTTTATGCCGGTACCATGCTGTTTTGGTTACTATAGCTTTGTAGTATAGTTTAAAGTCAGGTAGTGCTATGCCTCCAGCTTTATTTTTTTTGCTCAGCATTGCTTTGGCTATGCATCATCTTTTGTTATTCCATATAAATGTGTGGATAGTTTTTTCCATTTCTGAGAAAAATGTCATTGGAATTTTGATGGGGATTGCATTGAATTTGTATATCACTTTGGGTAGTATGGACATTTTCACAATGTTGATTTTTCCAATCCAAGAGCATGGGATATCTTTCCATCTTTTTGTATCCTCTCTAATATCTCTCAGCACTAGTTTGTAGATCTCATTATAGAAATTTTTCACATGCTTGGTTAATTCAGTTCCTAAGTATTTTATTTTTTTGGTGGCTATTGTAAATGGGCAAGCTTTCTTGATTTCTCTTTCTGCATGTTCACTATGGGAGAATATAAATGCTACTGATTTTTGTGTGTTGATTTTGTATCCTGCTACTTTGCTGAACTCATTTTTCAACTCCGATGGGTTTTTGTAGATACTTTAGGCTGTTTGATATATAGGATCATGTCATCTGCAAACAGGGGCAGTTTAACTTCATCTTTTCCATTCTGGATGCCCTTTATTTCCTTCTCTTCTCTGATTGCTCTGGCTAGTACTTGCAGCACTATGTCGAATAGGAGTGGGGAGAGTGGGCATCCTTGTCTAGTTCCTGTTCTTAAAGGAAAAGCTTTTAGCTATTCCCCATTCAGGATGATATTGGCAGTGGGTTTAACATATATGGCTTTAATTATGTTGAGATACTTTCCATCTATACCTAACTTATAGAGGGACTTTGTCATGAATGAACGTTGAATTTTATCAAATGCTTTTTCAGCATCTATAGAGATGATCATATTGTCCTTGTGTTTGATTTTATT
>NW_007749335.1:0-2914 GCF_000696425.1 Galeopterus variegatus | reverse complement strand
ATGAATCCTACTTGATCGTGGTGAATAATTTTATGTATGTGTTGCTGTATTCTGTTAGCTAGTATTTTATTGAGGATTTTTGCAGCTATACTTGTCAAGGATATTGGCCCATAGTTTTCTTTTTTAGTTGTATCTTTACCTAGTTTTGGTATCAGAGTGATGTTTGTTTCATAGAATGAGTTTGGGAGATTTGCCTCTGTTTCAATCTTTTGGAATTGTTTGTAAAGAATTGGTGTCAATTCCTCTTTGAATGTTTGTTAAAATTCTGCTGTGAATCCACCTGGTCCGGGTTTTTCTTTGTTGGGAGACTTCTGATAACAGCATCAATCTCCTTTATTGTTATTGGTCTGTTCAGATTTTCTACATCTTCTTGGCTCAGTTTTGGTAGCTTGTGTGTGTCCAGAAATTTATCCATTTCCTCCAGATTTTCTAATATGTTGGAATATAGTTGTTTATAGTAGTCTCCAATGATTCCTTGTATTTCAGATGTATCAGTAGTAATATCACCATTTTCATTTCTAATTTTTGTTATTTGGATCTTCTGTCTTCTTTTTTTAGTTAGCCATGCTAATGGTTTGTCAATTTTATTTATCTTTTCAAAAAACCAACTTTTTGATTCGTTGATCTTTTTATGTTGTTTTTTGTGTTTCAATTTCAATAAGTTCTGCTCTGATCTTAATGGTTTCTTTCCATCTGCTAACTTTGGGTTTGGATTGTTCTTGTTTTTCTAGTTCTTAAAGATGAAGTGTTAGGTTGTTCACTTGCTATCTTTCCATTCTTCTGAGGTAAGCATTTAATGCAATAAATTTCCCCCTTAATACTGCTTTTGCAGTATCCCACAGGTTTTGGTATGTTGTATCATTGTTTTCATTAGTTTCAGTAAATTTTCTGATTTCCTGTTTGATTTCTTCTTAGACCCATATAAGACTAGGTAGAATGCTATTTAATTTGCATGTGTTTGTATAGTTTCCAGAATTTTGTTTGTTATTGATTTCTGATTTTAATCCATTGTGGTCTGAAAAAATACATGGGATAATTCCAATTTTTTAAAATTTGTTGAGACTTGATTTGTAACCTAACATGTTACCTATCCTGGAGAATGATCCATGTGCTGATAAGAAGAATGAATATTCTGAGGTTGTTGGATGGAATTTTCTGTAGATACCTGCCAAGTCAAATTGGTCTAGTATGTTGTTTGGATCTTGTGTTTCTCTGCTGATTCTTTGCCTAAATGATCTGTCCAATATTGACAGTGCGGTGTTCAGGTCCCCTGCTATTATGGTATTAGTGTTTTTTTCCTTCTTTAGGTCTCATAGAGTTTGTCTTATAAATCTGGCTGCTCCAACATTGGGTGCGTATATATTTATGATTGTTATGTCTTCTTGATGGATCAATCATTTTATCATTATGTAGTGGCCCTCATTATATCTTTTTATGGTTTTTAGTTTAAAATCTATTTTATCAGCTATAAGAATAGTGACTCCAGCTTGTTTTTCATTTCTGTTTGCATGGTAAATCTTTTTCCATCCTTCCATTCTTAGTCTATGTGAGTCTTTATGGGTGAGGTGGGTCTCTTGAAGGCAGCTTATACTTGGGTCCTCCTTTTTAATCCAGTCAACTGTCTGTGTCTTTTGATTGGGGAACTTAAGTCTTTTACATTGAGTTGTTATTGAAAAGTGTTGATTTACTCCTAGTATTTTATTGATTTTTGTTTGGATGTCTTAGGTGTCTTTTGTTCCTTTCTTTCTGATTTACTGTTTTCTGTATTTGTTGGTTCCTTGGGTTGTAGATAGCCTTTTTGTTNTTTTGCAGTATCCCACAGGTTTTGGTATGTTGTATCATTGTTTTCATTAGTTTCAGTAAATATTCTGATTTCCTGTTTGATTTCTTCTTAGACCCATATAAGATTAGGTAGAATGCTGTTTAATTTGCATGTGTTTGTATAGTTTCCAGAATTTTGTTTGTTATTGATTTCTAATTTTTATCCATTGTGGTCTGAAAAAATACATGGGATAATTCCAATTTTTTTTAATTTGTTGAGACTTGATTTGTAACCTAACATGTTACCTATGCTGGAGAATGATCCATGTGCTGATAAGAAGAATGAATATTCTGAGATTGTTGGATGGAATTTTCTGTAGATACCTGCCAAGTCAAATTGGTCTAGTATGTTGTTTGGATCTTGTGTTCCTCTGCTGATTCTTTGCCTAAATGATCTGTCCAATATTGACAGTGTGTTGTTCAGGTCCCCTGCTATTATGGTATTAGTGATTTTTTCCTTCTTTAGGTCTCATAGAGTTTGTCTTATAAATCTGGCTGCTCCAACATTGGGTGTGTATATATTTATGATTGTTATGTCTTCTTGATGGATCAATCATTTTATCATTATGTAGTGGCCCTCATTATATCTTTTTATGGTTTTTAGTTTAAAATCTATTTTATCAGCTATAAGAATAGCGACTCCAGCTCGTTTTTCATTTCTGTTTGCATGGTAAATCTTTTTCCATCCTTCCATTCTTAGTCTATGCGAGTCTTTATGGGTGAGGTGGGTCTCTTGAAGGCAGCTTATACTTGGGTCCTCCTTTTTAATCTAGTCAACTGTCTGTGTCTTTCGATTGGGGAACTTAAGTCTTTTACATTGAGTTGTTATTGAAAAGTGTTGATTTACTCCTAGCATTTTATTGATTTTTGTTTGGATGTCTTAGGTGTCTTTTGTTCCTTTCTTTCTGATTTACTGTTTTCTGTATTTGTTGGTTCCTTGGGTTGTAGATAGCCTTTTTGTTTGTTTGGTTTCTCTTCATGGATGCCATTTTTATTATACTAGTGGGTTTTTATTTTTCTTGGGGTTTTTTTTGGCAGTGGTAGTTGTTTTTCAGGTACCAAGCCCAGTACTCCCTTGAGAATTTCTTGTAAG
>NW_007749334.1:0-11046 GCF_000696425.1 Galeopterus variegatus | reverse complement strand
GTGCGCTCACTGGCTGAGCGCGGTGCGGGCAACACCAAGCCAAGGGTTGTGATCCCCTTACCAGTCACAAGACAAAAAAAAAAAATAATAAGTCGACCTATTTGTAAATGTGTGATATCCTGAACGTGTGTTTAGAAGGCTCTTTAAAAATGAGCAAGCATTCTGTTATTAAAATACCAGTATGGACAGGACTTAGGATCCCAGTCCAGTCCACAAACCTGGTTTAGCTATTTTTTAACAGAAATGCTTTCAATCTAAAAATTAATCATTTTGACAAAGCTTATCATGTATTTTTCTATTGAAAAGTGCTATATTAATGTGTATGTAGATATATTCACATACTAGTGCCTGTACTTGTACATATATACTTGTATGTATATGTGTGTGTCGCCTTGCTGTATACATATGTATATAAACATACATGTATACAGCAAGGTTTTAGTGGAGATTATTTCTGGGTAGTGGGATTTATTGATTATTTTTTATTTTCATAGTTCTTATCTTATTGTATATACAGTTTTATATTGTTTTTTCCACTTAATGTTACAAGCATTTCCCTATGGTTTTACAGATGTTTTTAGACAGTATTTGAATGGCTGACAGTATTTCTTTATTTGTAGGTACTATAGCTGATTGTGTGTAAATTCTTACTGTATTTCATAATCTTTTCATACGCTAGATTCCAAGAAATGATTACTTCCTAATCACTAGATTACCTTCTAACTTTTTAGTTCTAAAGAAATAAAATGCAATCTGAGCTCCTTCTTCAAACTCAGAACACCTGGAGCGTTTGGTTTTTTACCTTCCCTTCTGAGCAGATTGAGGGGAAGATAAGGGACTAGGACACCCAGGTACCAAGCCACCAGTCTCATTTTAATAGATCAGACTAATTTCAGAAGGTTTGCATGCATTTACATGGTTGACAATGGTAGTCATTCACATTCTCTTGCAGTTTTTCAGTGCACATTATAATATGTAGCAATTCTGTCTGTTTAGCATTAATTGCTAAACCCTTAAACTGGTTCTTTTATTCTCTGAAAGTACTGTTCATATAGTTTCCTAGGGGCACTTTTATACCTCCCTGCATTTGTCCATGTTATTTCTTCAGCCTAGATCTTTCACCTTTCATTCATTATTCAAAACCCAGGCAAAACACCTCTTCCTCTGGGCAGCCTTCTCAGACAACTCCCCTCCTGTGTGTCCAGAGGAGGGAGAGAACTCTGTATGTTTCTTGTGCTAGACTCTGAACTCTTTGGAGGCAGAGGTTATCCACAGGAGGTTTGGTGAATGTTTCTCAACCATAGTTAGACTGATGGAAAAGTTAAAACTTCTTTTAGTCCATCAGTTTCATCTATGGCATGTAAAACAAAAAATTGGCTTGACTTAATTTTTCTTTTCTTACTGAAGTCTTAGTGTCTACCACCATTTTTCAGGTCATAGATACCACTATAAAAACAGTTAATTTAAGCTTTTGGCAGGAAAGAGGGGAAACATGCTGTGGTATTTCAGAAATGCAATTGTCTTCTTTGTTCAGGAGAATGAAGTTTCTAGATTAGAAGACATAATGCAGCATTTAAAATCAAAGAGACGGGAAGAACGGTGGAGGAAAGCATCCAAGCGGCAGTCTGAGCAAGAAATGGAAGAACTGCATCATGATATTGATTGTCTTTTGCAAGAGAAGAAGGACTTAGAGCATGAAGTAGAAGAATTACATAGAACCATCCGGAAACATCAACAGCAAAAGTATTATTAGCCATTATATTTTTATAGTTCAGATTAATATAATATTAGTTCATTAAGATAACCTAAATTAACACTATCCAATAGAACTCTGTGATCTTGGAAATGCTGTAGATTTCTACTCTCCAAAACAGTAACCACTAGTCAGCCACATGTGGCTAACGGAACTGAGAAACAGAATTTAATTTAATTTTAATTAATTTAATTGCTACGTGGTGAGTACCATATTGGACAGTGCAGGTCTAAGTTCTCTTGGCTGATAATCGAAATCAGCTCTTCTTGTAGTTCCTCTTGGAGAGTGGTGCAACCATTCCCCCTCTCCAGTTACCCTAGCTGAAACCTGGCAGGGGTTCTCAACCCCTCCGTTTCCCTCACTCCCCCAGCATCCAGTTGGTCTCCAAGTCCTGCTGACTCTGTATTCAAAGAGTCTCAGACTGGTCCCTTTCTCTCATCTCTGCTGCTCTGGCCTTTAATCAGTCTCATCCTAGGTCATTTTGATAGCTTCTACACTGGTCTTCCATATCTTGTCTTTTTGTCTCCACTCTTCTTGACACGCTGCAGATCTGACTATGCCACTCTGTCACATGACTCTCAGTCCCTTTAGAATATACACCACCCTCCATGATTTGAATCTTGCTTGTCTTGTTTATTCTTCTCTCCCACACACAGTATTTGGTCTGGCCCACTTACTTTCCTGTAGTGTCCCCAAGCACCATGTTTTCTCCTTCCTTCTGCATGTGCTGTCCTTTACCTGAAATGTCTTCTCTGACTCTGTCTTTTAAAACAAGGTTAGGAATCTCCTCTTACACAAGCCTTTCTGTTCTTAGGCACCCACAATTTCAAGGTAGCACTGTTCATAAAATGTTGTGAGGGGCCCAGGAGCTCCTTGAGGGCAGTAGCTGGACCTACATCTCCATGTCCCAGCATCTGCCGTGGTCAGTTAATAAATGCAGCATCTGTTGATTTGGTCAGTTATTTGCAAGCCCATCTTCTGCAGTAGCCCATGAATTATGACAGTTCTCCATTTTTTGTCATTTAATCCAGACTGGCCCAGGCCTCAGGGTGGGAGGGAGGCCTGTGGAGAACACAGAGGTAAGTGAGACATGGTTGCTACCATCTAGGAGCAGACCCGTGACTGACCAGTAGACTTGGCAGTGGAAAGCAAGGGTTACACCCAGAAGAAGATTGGAACTAGATGTTTGAGGGTTGCGGGGGTGGATATATCTATTTTTGTGGGTATGTATATTGGGGGGGAGGTTTTATAGTATGAGGTTTTTTGAGGGGGATGATAGGGAGCAGTAGGATAATCACTTCTTTCCCTAGTTATAAAAGTGTAATAAATGATCAAGGAAATTTGTATAACAGAAAAATGTTCAGGAAAGAAAGTAAAAATTATCTGTATGCCTTCATTTAGAGAGAAATAATCTGTTAACATGTTATATTTATTTTCATATTTTTCTGCCATGCATTCATGGATAGAACCCTTTTCAAATAATTTTGACATGTTAGCTTTGAGTTATTGAATCGTATGTCATACTTTTTGGTTTGCGAAATATTGTCACCATAGTTTTACTCTAGCAAAACAGAATAAATCACAAAGTCAGGTAGTCTTCAGAGCAGCCTGTGAACTGGGCCTTGAAGAATAATTTTGAGGGAATGGATGATTTTTGTGATAGTGGTTTGTTTTATTTTTATACCTCAGAAGAATAGAGGTATCAACATTGTTTTTCCCAACTGCTGACAACATGATAATCTTTGTTATATTTAAAAGGACAAACAAGTCCATCATGCATTTTACATATTATGCATTTATTGCCAGTAATACCACCATATTTAATAAAAAGGTAAACATAGACCATGAACATAATTAGATGTAACTGCCTCTCTTATCCCTTCTCGTATAAAATTTGAAAATAATTGTACTTCTTTTAAGTAGTTAGACTACAATTGTCTACATTTTAAAATCTCTTAATGTGTATATATATATATATGGGTTTTTTTTAGGGACTTCCTTGATGGAAATGTTGAGAGTCTTATGACTGAACTAGAAATAGAAAAATCATTCAAACACCATGAAGATATCATAGATGAGATTGAGTGCATTGAGAAGACCCTTCTGAAACGCCGCTCAGAGCTCAGGGAAGCTGACCGACTCCTGGCAGAGGCTGAGAATGAACTTTCATGCACAAAAGAGAAAGTATGTACTATTGTGGTTTTGGGTGTGAGCTCAGTTTGAGTGAGACGGCTTACTGTCATCTGCATGAAGGATTAGAAAGAGAATATGTGATAAAGACCATAGTGGTCCAAGTCAGACATCCAGGTTCCAGGCTGGACTGCTATTTAAAGAACTGTGAGAATTTGGGCAAGTCACTTAAGTCTCCAAGCTTTGCTTTCCTCATCTGTAAATTCAGGCTAAGAATATGTAGGCTGTTCAGTATGAATGAGATGAAATCCCATATTTAAAACTCCTGAAGTTGTTTAGTTCCCAACACACCCCACTTCCTTATCCTGTATATGTGCTTTTTTTTATTATTTGGGCCCTGATATCTGTGTTTTTTAAATAGGTCAAGCTTATATTCTTATTAAGCTACAACTGACCTCACAAGTCTCACATTTTTCTCCAAGTTGATAATGATATAAAATATTTTTTGGTCTGAGATCGTAATCTTTTTTTTTTTCCTGGCTGGTACAGGGTGAGTTAATATTCTTTAGACTATAACACAGAAGGAAGTTGGGGAGAAAAAGGAGCTACTATTTATTGAGACCCTACTATGGCTACACATTGACTGTTTTATAACACCATGCTCTAACCAACTGAGCTAACTAGCCAGCCCTGACCGTTTTATAAATACTACTTCATTTAACCTTCCTAACAGTCCTGTAAGATGGTGTTAGCTCAGTTTTCAGATGTAGCTCAGAGATGCTTATAACTGACCCAGAGTCACACAGCTAAAGTTTTGCCTCTCTAAGAGCTTTTTCAGTTAGGTGAGAATTCCAGGATGAAAAAAGTCTCTTAGGCATGAACACCTCAGGAACTTCTTTTTTTATATTGTTATTTCAACATGGATCTATTTAAGTTAATAGAAATCAATTACCCAGGAGCTAAAATGAATGAGTTTTGAATTATTCAAGAAATTCTGTAATAGCTTTAATAAGAATGGAAAAAGTCCTCATCTCTTTTCAGATGAGCAGTTCCTTCTGTTTAACGTGTTAGATTACTGTGAGAAAAAATAGGTGTGAGTAGAACTAGAGAAAAAATTATCACTGGTATATTACAGAAAATTGATGAAACTGGTTAGTAGGCAGAGGTAGTAAGTGGACCAAGGCTGATAAGCCTTTTCTCCTTCATCCTCCCAAAACGACTCAGGAAGGCAGCTTGGTGTAAGAAGGACAAGGAGAGAGAGGGAGTAGCTGTGTTTTATAAGGAATGTGCCAGACATGTTAAAACCTGACATAGGGGACAAAAACTACTTAGAAACATGGTCTTCTGGAATGCATAGTGAATTTTGTCCAGTGCTTTCCTGATGAAACTGAAACTATCTAAAATGGAAAGAAGTATGGTTAAATATGTAGCTCTTTGGGAGCTTGCCAACCCTTTCGCATCCACTTTGGATATTTAGTAGTCAAATTTAACATACAGACTTTATAACATACAGATTTTATAACATATCTGACTTTAGTATAATAGCAAAACTTCAGTTTTTTGGCTGAAGTTACTGCTCAACTAAATGCAAACCAAACTCTATTTTTTGATCTTCTTTGACATTGCTTTAAGCCTCTTTTTTTAGGCAGAAAAAGAAACCAAGTTGATTAAAAAAAAAAAAAAAGTCAAGTGTTTTTGCCAAATCTTATATAAAAAGATTTTTAAATATTTTAAAAGTACTTACTATTTATATTTCTCAGCCATAATTAAATTATCAGATTAATGAGTTTTTACTTAACTTGATAATATCTAGAGTACTGCAGTAATCTCTATGAGGAGGGGATCTTGGCAAAATCACTTCATTGCCACTTAATTGGTTAGATAGTTTTAATACAAAAAACAATTATATTACAGATTATTTTTAAATAAAGACTACTTACATAGTTATTCGAAGGAAGTTTCACCACCTCCGAATGACTGTGTTTATTTTTGCATAGCCTTTCTATCTTCGTTGATATATAGTTTTACATAGCTGCTCTACAGTGCTTATCCATTTTTACTTTTTTTCAGCCAACATAATATCATTAACATTCTTCCATGTTGCTACATTGTCATCTTACCATTTTAAAGGCTACACAGTATTCCATTGTGTTAATGCATTATCAATTAATCTATTATTTGTCAAGATTTATATTATTTAAATATACAATGAGCATTTTTATGTAGTCATTCTTTGCTTCTGAATTATTTTCTGAGAATTGGACAAAGTAAAATGACATTTTATGTCTTTCTTTATTGTCTTCTTATTTTCCAAAAGAGTTGTACCAATTTCAGTGCCAATAGCTGTTAGTGAGTATTGTAACTGAGTTGCTTTTAATGACAATTTCTCTTCTAGACAAAAAATGCTGTTGAAAAGTTCACTGATGCCAAGAGAAATTTATTGCAAACTGAGTCAGATGCTGAGGAGTTAGAAAGGAGAGCTCAGGAAACTGCTATTAACCTTGTCAAAGCTGATCAGCAGCTAAGGTATGTGGAATCCCTAAGCCAATGATGTATACAGTGAGATGGATGAGAAGTTGGGTTCTAAGAGGATCATAATCGGTTTATGATAAATAATGCATGTTAAGTCTAAGAGGCTTGGGGGCAATAAAGCGATGTGTTTTAGATTGCTCCAGGCTGATGCAGAGGATTTGGAGCAGCACAAACTCAAGCAAGAAGAAATCTTGAAAGAAATAAACAAAGCTGTAGCAGCAAAAGACTTAGACTTCCAGTGTTTAGACAAGAAAAAGGAAAAACTGACGGAAGAGTAAGTAAGGCTACTATTGGGCTGTGAGGGACTTGTGCTGGAAAATAGCTCTGGGGTTCAGTCTCCTTAGGATCTTCTCTAGTACTGCTGGTGCTTTGTAGGCTTCAGAAACTGCAGAAAGACATTGAGACAGCAGAACACAATGAAGATCACCACCTGCAGGTCCTTAAAGAATCTGAGACCCTCCTTCAGGCCAAGAGAACTGAGCTGGAGAAGCTGAAAAGCCAGGTATCACAATAGATGCCTTCAAAAAAAAAACAACTCAGATTGCTTTAAAACCTATATGTGTTTTATGATTATAAAAGTAATACATGTTTTATTGTAGTAAAGATTAGAGAATACAAAATGAAGGATAAAGAATACGTGAGGCTATATCATAGTGGTTAAGTATAGAGTCCAATTTGAATTTGAATTCCAACTCAATATATTATTGAGTAAAAGAAGTGTCTCAAAACATGGTATCCTCTATGTTTTGAGATCATTTATGTTAAATGTGTTTTTGAACACTTGTGTTAGTATTTTTAGTTAATACCAAAGTACAAAAGTGGTCATCTGATAAAGAGGGAACTATGAGTATTTTCTGTTTTCTTTCTTTTGCATGTCTACCTTGTGTGCTTTTTCTATAAACACATATGCTTTTTCCCTTAAAATTTTAAGTAATTTTTAAATTTAAAAAGTGAATTAAATTTTGAAATCCCTACCTAACTTCCATTGTCAAGGTTGTTGTGGAGTAAGGTATAGATATGAAAATTCTTTGAAAACCATAACTGAGTGATAATCATTATTATTCTATTATTGTTGCTATGATTTGAGTAATTTTTAAGTATGTGAACTCAAGGTTTTTATTAGGCATTTTATGCTTGTACCCCCAGCCTGGCCTTCCTGATTCTTGGGGCTAGGATATTAGCTCCTGATTTTCCTTCAGAACATTTGGCTGAACTAAATAATCCCCAGGTTAGCAGTGAAGGCTGCATAGGATTTATCAAACTTTGCATTCTTCCTTATTCTTTAATATAGGTGACAAGTCAGCAGCAGGAGATGGCTGTCTTGGACAAGCAGTTAGGGCATAAAAAAGAAGAGCTGCATCTACTTCAGGAAAGCATGGTCCAGGCAAAAGCTGACCTCCAGGAAGCTCTGAGACTGGGAGAAACTGAAGTAGCTGAGAAATGTAATCACATTAGGGTATGTTTTTCACCAGGTTTTCATAAGTCTTAGGACAATGCTATAGATTTATTTTGAGGTATTTTCATCAGTTCTCCCCCAAAGAAAATGTAAGTTCCTGGAATCTTACTTCCTCTATAACATCAATTTGGTGTTGTATTATGTATCCATGCTGTGGCTATCATGTTTAGCTCCCCCCATATTGTTTTCTGGATATGCCCCAAATTCTCACACCTCTGTGCTGTTCTCGTACCATTTCTTCTCCGGGAATTCCCTTTTTTCTCTGTCACTAGCCGGATCCCACCCTTTTCTCATGCCCAGCTTCATTCTCTGCCTTTGCAGGAACCAAGTCTGAGTCACCTTTTTTTCTCTACGACACATTGCCTCGCACATAGTAAATGTTACATACACATTTAAATGAAGATGTTACTTTCTTCTATTATACAGAAATATGTTAGTGCAAAATATAGTGCTGTTTTTGACATGAGACAAAAATGAGCTTGTTTTTAAATTATAATGTCTATGAAATAAGACAGTAGCAGAACTGATTTTAAGTAATTTCCATTCATAATTTCAGGGGGGGGGTGACTTTTTTTTTTTAAACACAGGAAGTAAAAGCTCTTCTGGAAGAACTGAGTTTTCAGAAAGGAGAACTGAATGTCCAGATTAGTGAAAAAAAAACTCAACTTGCACTTATAAAGCAGGAAATTGAAAAAGAGGAAGAAAATCTTCAGTTAGTTTTAGGGCAGATGGCTAAACATAAAACTGGTAAGTTTAAAGAAAAACGACCATATAAAGTTTAAGGTTGGAAATGTCTATATTCCAGGTCACAGAAAAAGTACAAATGATGAAATAAACTTCTTTAAAAGTTTAACCTTACTACCAATAAGCAAAGAAAAGCAGATTTTAAAAGGAATATATTATTTTCTGCCATTTGAGTTGATAAGGTTTATTTAAGAACAAAATAATCATATTTATTGCTGACCAGAGTGTGCTAAAAGAAGAGCAATTGCAGACTGTCAATTGAAGTACAGTTTCCAAGTGTTTCAGATCACACCTATTTGAATACACACCGATTGAACCAGTGAGGCCATTTCTGCTGATACAGAGAGGGCAAGCATTTATGTGTATCACAGCAATATTTATAATGACAAAATCTGGAAACAAATGACCAATTTTAAAGCTATATTTTTTAACATTTAATAACATGCAAAAATGCTCGTGAGAACAATGAAAAAATAGGTAAAAATTGAATATGGAGCATAATCTCAATTTTAAAATTGTGTGAGTGTTTATGTGTGCTTCTGGAAGGAAATACATCAGAATGCTATTGTGATCATTAATCATGATCATCAAAATGCTACTATGATCATCTTTGGTGGGATAGTTATGTATTTTCATTTTTTCTCTTATGCTTTTTTTTTTTGTATTTTCCAAATTTTCTACAGTGAGCAAATATTTTTATAAGAGACAAAAGTTAATATTTAAATATCTATTTCAAAGGACAAAAATTATTATATAAATCTGTCTGTAAAGCTTTTCCTATTTGGTTAATTTTTATTCATATAAAAATGCTCTTAGGTCATTCTTTTATGTGGAGGTAAATGCTTTTTGAATTAGATTTGTTAAATGTTTTTGTTAAAATGTTTTTAACAAATTGAATTATATTTAATAATACTTTTAGAGAGGTTTTTTCTGTAAAAATTTAATTAGTGCCATTAATTCAGCTCAACAGAAATTTTTGATTATCTTGTATTAGTCAATATAGCATTGTTTTCTGTTTCATTTTGTAAATGTTTCCAAGTTCAGTTAATAGCATGGAACACATTTTGTTTCTGTCTGTTAGAACTAAAGAATATTCTGGACATGTTGCAACTAGAAAACAACGAGCTACAAGGTTTGAAGCTACAACATGATCAAAAGGTGTCTGAGTTAGAGAAGACTCAGGTTGAAGTGCTAGAGGTAACAAAAAAAGCAAGCCATTGTACCCTTAGTAAAATATAGTCTTTCTCTTTTAGGATATTTGAGTCCTCTTTTATCTGATTTAGGAGAAACTGGAGTTAGAGAATTTGCAGCAGACATCCCAGCAACAGAGAGGGGAGATAGAGTGGCAGAAGCAGCTCCTCGAGAGGGACAAATGGGAAATAGAGCGAATGACTGCTGAGACACAAACATTACAATCATGTGTTGAGTGTTTGAACAAAGAAAAGGAAGATCTCCAAGAGAAACGTGACAATTGGGAAAAGAAGTTGGCACAAACCCGAAGGTGAGAGCAAAAACAAGCTTGTAGGAGCACTTCTTCAAGTCCAAAGTCCAAAGCTTTGTAAACATACTATAAAAACATTGGAAAGTAGAGAAAAGAAAAAACGCTACAAACTCAGTATCATAATGCAATCCACAGATAGCATTTTTTGGTGAATTTCCTTCTACCTTTTTTTTTTTCGGACAGCTGGGTTTTAAGGGATCCAAACCCTTGACCTTGAGCTCCCAGCCAGCCCCTCCTCGTAGCTTTTTTTTCCACACCAAAAGATTTTTAAAAATAATCTGTTGTGGTTTTTAAGTAAAATAATACATGCTGGAAATAAATGGAGAGATATACCTCATTCATGGATAGGAAAACAATATTGTTAAGATTTTAGATCTCCTCAAATTGATCTATATACTCAAAACAATTATATTCAAAATTCCAGTAGGCTTTTTTGGGGTAGAAATTGACAAGCTGGTTCTAAAATTTGTATGGAAATGCACAGTTGCTAAGAATAGATTTATGTAACTTTTTAGATATGACACCAAAACAATTTTGAAAATTAAGAACAAAAGTTTGGGCTTCTGGTCGGTTAGCTCACTCAGTAGGGTACGGTGCTGATAACACCAAGGTCAAGAGTTTGGATCCCTATATGGTCCAGCTGACCCCCCAGAAAAGTTTAGGGCTAATAAATACTATCTCGTTTCAAGACATAGTATAAAGCCCTGGAATTGATATAAAGATAGACAAATAGATCAATGGAACAGAATAGAAAGTCTAGAAATAAACTCAAACATATGTGATGTGAACAACTAATTCTGACAAAGATACAAAGGCATCTTTATCAGTAGAGAAAAGATGTTTTTTCAAAAAGTGTTGCTGAGGGCCGAGCCCGTGGCGCACTCAGGAGAGTGCAGCGCTGGGAGTGCAGTAGCGCTCCCGCCGTGGGTT
>NW_007749333.1:7918-11047 GCF_000696425.1 Galeopterus variegatus | reverse complement strand
ATTTTTGATGTTTGTGTAACTGTTTTAAAATTTACAAATGCTTTGGTAACTATAGGTCAATTTAATACTGTAGGAAAGGAAAAAAAATGGCTTCCCTCATCCTTTTAGATTCTTTGGCTGGGCTGTGAATAAAATTGACATAACTGATTAACAAGAGAGAAACCATTTTAATTAAACACACACAAAAGGGAGTCTGGCAAAAATACGAAACTTGATGACAGGCCAGATGATTGAAGTTTATATAGCATCCTGAGCTATAGAAACGAATAAGGGCTTGGGACTTCTGGGGGGTGGGTGGGTGAAGACAGATTATGAAAGACTGAGGGGATAAAGTGTATGGTGAAAAAATAATGTCCTTTTATGCAGGTAAAAAGTCTCTTGGGTTATAAAAGTTGTCTCAGAGCAGTAATCTTCCTGCTGTAAATACTTTTACTAATGTAGATTTCCTTTATAGGCGTAAATTCCCTTTACAAAAGAACAGTTTGTTACAGCTTCTCCTGTGTCTATAGTTTCTCAGAATAACCAGCTTGAAATATTAAAAAGTGCTCCTATATTGTGAGGTGGCAAATGCTGGTCTCCTATAGTCATACTTTGGAGTGGTGTGTCCTGCTCATGGATGTATCCCAAGCACCTAGAAATAATGAGAAGTGGCTGGTATGTAGTAGACAATTAATACATGCTGGTATTAGGCTTATTATTTAATGAAGACTATGTGCTAGTAGAAAAGAGATCTAAGAGATAATGAATTTCGCTCTACTCTCCCTCAGCTCCCACCTAGAAAACTGTTTAATAAGACCTGTGACATAATGCATACATACATGCATGTGTGTGCACACACTTCCAGGTCTGAAGGCGCTAATGATTATATTAATAATTCTAAATGATTTATGGAAAGATGGGAGAGGAAATTACTTTATACAACACACTAAATCACTTTCTGTAAATCCCCTTATACAATATTGCATTTCCCAAATGTTCATTTCATATGGCAGTTGCCACATCTATGCTTTCTCCCAGACCTTTGAAATCATCTTCTCATCCTTCTCCCTTATCCCAATTCTTGGGGGTCAGTTGACCCCTTTTCAGCATGCTATGATTAAAATCCCACCAAATCTTCTCCCAGTTGTGTATCTACCTTGCATCAAATTCACCAAAACAAAAATTCTTGCTAGGAATCCTCTCTCCTTAGCTGTGGCAATTGAAGTTGAGAGAGTAGAGGGGAATATTATTGTTTCATGTTATGTGATCACAAATTTTTCTCCAGAGTCTTTGGTAATTACAGGGTATTACTTAGGCTTCTTGGAAGCAAAGAGAGAACAAATTATTTTATGAAATAAGCAGTTTTCAGTCTACATAAATGGAAGCCGACCAATACTTTTATCCCTTCACCAAAAAACAAGAGAGTTAAATTAGGAAGATACAAGAATAACAAATGAATTCTATCCAGAGCCCTAAGAAAAAAGTAATAAAGGGAGATTCAAACCAAAAACAAAATAAGTGAAAGAGACCAGAAGTAAAAATCCAAAGAGATTTAGAGGAAATTAATCAGAAGTAAAAGTAACAGAGATGGTAATAGTCAATAGAGAGAGAAATAATTAGGTGAACGTAAAAATAAGTATTCATCAAGGAGTAGTCCATAAAACTGATGTGAAAGAAGCAAATTTAACTGTTTCTCTGCCTATTGTGAAAAAAGTGCAAAATATTGTATTTTTATCTTAACAGTGTTTGGTTGTCACTTTGGGCAGGCATTCCAGCCTGATCATTCTCTATGCTGTTTTTTCAGTGTGTGTTTAGGTGTGTAGGTCATCAGAAGGGTATTTCTTATCCACAGCTAGCCTTGCTGATTTCCTGCATTCCAATGGACTTGACTGCAGCACCACATACAGCAAAGAGAAAAAAACCTCTGAGATTACTTTGGAAGAATCATCAGTATGCAAAGAGGTCATCCTCATTAATCTCAATGTTTATTGCATCAAAATTTGATCTTCATACATAACTGTTAAAAGGATGTCAGCACTTGTTAATAGCAAGCTTATATCATATTCCTCTTCATGTATGTAAAGTACATTCTCTATATTGCTCGAAGCAATGGGATTAAAACTGTAAGTAATCAAGAAAAAATTAAGTGAGAAGGTCTTTATGCTGTGACTCCTATTTCATCTTCTTTTATCTCTTTTATACAAGGGGGTCAAATGAGATTTCACTGAAAAAAAAATGTTTTCAGTGTTTCAAAGCACTATTCAGTATCTCCAAAGAAATAATTAAATGTAAGGCAAGAGTAGATGGATATTTGCAATAAATTCCTTGTGACCTTTTCCTTGCTTCCAGTTAGTGAGAAGATGTTCTTTGTTTTCTTTAAGACCTGTGAATATTGGACCACGTGCTATTCTTTTTTTCTTTACTTATTTTCTCTCTTTCCTTCTTCCTTCTGTCATAAAATGTTTGCCAATGATATAAAAAATTATTAATGAATTATTTAATAATACTAAGAAATATGAAGCTAAGAGACAT
Organism: Galeopterus variegatus; assembly: GCF_000696425.1. NCBI lineage: Eukaryota > Metazoa > Chordata > Mammalia > Dermoptera > Cynocephalidae > Galeopterus > Galeopterus variegatus. Next base: position 8,536 of record NW_007749333.1, on the reverse strand, counting down.
ACTATTGTTTGTATGGAGCGTATCTTCCAGTAGAGATGACAGCTCTTATACAATTAATTGCTTAAATCATGTCTAACTCTAAGCTGAAATAACAAAATAACATCATTAAAGGAAAGCAACAATGTCACAAGAAAGCAAATAACTAAGAAAGATAAGAGAGGTGCTACTCTTAGGGAAGATATTATCAAGAAATTGATGATTAATATGGGAACTATGGGACACTTGGAAATTATTAAGGCAAAAAAAAAATAATGTTTGCCAGAGAATAAAAATGAAGTGACACTACTAGGGTTTAATGTTCCTGTCAATAGTGTAATGTCATTGTTTCCTCTCTACCTGCTTACTATACATGGCACCAAAATGTGCAAACATTTGTGGGGTTTTTTTACACCCTCGCAGATGGTTGCCCAGAAATATGGGAATACCTCTGTCCCACCTCTTTACCAAATTCCTGGTGATGAGTCTAGAAAGCCAGTGAGTACAGAGTAGAAAAGTGGTGATATGGGACTGGAGAAGAATAAAGGTGAGACAATGCAGGAATTTGTTTACCATGTTAAGAAGTTTTGTTTTCATTCTAAGAACATTCAACAGTTTATTCTACAAATGTGTATTGCCTAC
>NW_007749333.1:1687-3807 GCF_000696425.1 Galeopterus variegatus | reverse complement strand
AAAATGTATTCAACCAATAAATATCCTTTGTTTGTACAATAAGATGTTTAAAAAATTCTGTCAAATGACACGATATTTTACTGCATGAAAAAATTTTGCTATTTACTGTAAAAATCCTCACTGTTGTGCCCCAGGACTGAGACACACTTCCACAACTCCAATGTTAACATAAAAGCCGTCACAGTGAATTTATGCAAATGATTTACATAATTCTTTTTTAAGAATATCAGAAAACACACAAAAAAATGTCATGTATTATTTATTCAATCAGTCCTACAGTAAACAGAATCCAGCTCAGATAGTTCAAGCAACTGATCAAAGTAAGAACATGACAACGGATTTTGAAGCACCCAGAGATTAGCAGCAGTGGGATGCTGTTACCACCCCAAAGCCTGAAGGGCAAAGAAAGAGAACAGTACTCCTGGTTCTGAGGAGTACTAAAGCCTTAAAGTAGCGCCTTCCCTGATTGGAGCTGCAATCATTGAGGGTACCAACCACTGACAGAAAATGCTGCCAAATGTGATACAGAGTGGGGAACAAATACCCCAACCTTCCCTTTTGCACTGTGATTCCCCCTACTGGCAAAACCCAGCAATCCGAAGCCAGACAGGAAAAAACCCAGTAATAAAGTCAAAGGAGTCAGCCTCCCAGAGCAGAAAGATGAAGAGTAAATTGTGGTCAGAGGTCAGAATAAGAGACCCAATACATCTATATTCCCAGCACAAAGACTTAACCACAAAGAATTAACATCCGGTGATATTTACCCTTAGTTATTTTTAAAAAATAAATATTATTCCATTATTTCTGTATATACCATGCATATTGACTTTAAACAATTCAAGAAATGCATAAAATCAAAAACATGAAGATACAACAATCACTCCAAATCTTCCATACAGAAGTAAACATCATTAATTATGACTAAACCTCATCACAGACATTTCTCTATGGGTATACACAGATTTAAGGAAAAATGAAAAAATAAATAGGAACCATTTTTTAATAAAGTTGAACCATATCATTAAAGCTATTATAGTAAAATTATTAAATTTTATTTTAATTTAATTTATAAGAATAAAAATATCTAAAATAAAACATAAAAATATCAGGGTTCAAATAAATGGTTCATTACTACGGTTCTATTGTATATTTAAAAATAACTTAAAGTTCGGAAAATATTTCACTCATAAGATTAGGAGATACAAATCAATAATTTTAACCATAGGTTTCCATTTGAAGAAATCTAGTAACTCCCTCCTATAAACAAGGAACATATCAGGATGTAACATATTTCAATCTCTCCTCTGTCTACATTACAATATTTGTAAGCTGTATTATTATATTTACACTATTCAGGTTTTTTATATTATTGCATTCTGCAAGGATGTTTACTTGTATTTTTAAGAGGGATAGATATTCAACAGTGGTATAAAACTCACTATACTTGAATTCTTTGTTTGATTTAAGTCTTATATTCCACAAATTCTTTGGTTCTTTCTTGTTTTCAAATGCCTCCATTGCTCTTCACACTCCTTTCCCTTTCATTTAGGCATTGCTCCATTGTATTTAGGCACAACAAATTGTTGCAGAGAAAGTATGGAACTTACCTGATTTTTCTTCCTTGTATTTTCTTTTGCTATTCTAGATGCCTGATGAATGATATCTTTAACTTGAAGCTTAATAGCATAAAAAGGGTATGTCTGGATGTTGAGAAATCCAAATTAAAATTTCCTGGTACATTATATGCAAATTAAATTTTCTCCATTTTTTTTTCTTTTTTTTCATTTAATGTTAAGAGATGTCCCAAAGGAATCATTTTGCCTACAGAAGTAGCTGTCATGTTCCTCAAAAGTCAATTAGAATGTTTCATGCAAGTGCATGAACCTATAAATGTCAAGAAAGTTAAAAGGCTGAAACCAACAAAAGGCTTACAAAAGACAAACAAACAAAAACAACGTTACAATGCAATTCTGCACGTTTTGTTCCAGGCCAAAAGGTGATGAGTTCCTGTATTTTCTTGAACTAGGTGATGAAATATTACCTCTCAACAAACGACAGACCAAGGTGTCTTAGTAAAAGACTGATTCAAAATGATTACCTTAAATATAAGCCATATAAAA
>NW_007749333.1:0-810 GCF_000696425.1 Galeopterus variegatus | reverse complement strand
TTTAGGAACATTCGTACTGTTTTCCACAACGGCTGCAGTAATTTACAGTTCCACCAACAGCGTAGAAGGGTTTGCCTTTCTCCCCATCCTCACCAGCATTTGTTATTCTCTCTTTCTGATAATAGCCAGTCCAACTGGGGTGAGATGATATCTCAGTGTGGTTTTGATTTGGATTTCCCTCATGCTGAGTGATGTTGAGCATTTTTTCATGTGTCTTTTGGCCATTTGTATGTCTTCCTTTGAGAAATATCTATTTAGCTCCTTTGCCCATTTTTTAAATGGAATATATATATTATTGTTAAGTTGGTTGAATTACTTGTATATTCTGGATATTAATCCCTTATCAGATGCATAGGTTGCAAATATTTTCTCCCATTTTTTTAGATTGCTGTTCACTCCATTGATTATTTCCTTGGCTGTGTAGAAGCTTTTTAGTTTGATATAATCCCATTTTTAAATTTTTTCTTTTGTTGCTTGTGCTTTGGAATCTTATTCATAAAGTCTTCACCTAGCCCTACATCTTGAAGTATTTCCCCTATGTTTTGTAGGAGTTTTATAGTTTTAGGTCTTATATTTAAGTCTTTGATACATTTTGAGTTGATTTCAGTATATGGTGAGAGGTATGAGTCTAATTTCATTTTTCTACATATGGATATCCAGTTTTACCAATACCATTTATTGAAGAGGCAGTCCTTTCCCCAATGTATGTTCTTGTTACCTTTGTGGAAGATCAGCTGGCTATAAGTACATGGGTTGATTTCTGGGTTCTCTATTCTGTTCCATTCACCTGCGTGTCTGTTTTTACATCAG
>NW_007749332.1:0-11047 GCF_000696425.1 Galeopterus variegatus | reverse complement strand
CCCCCCCCCCCCCCGCCCACCATTTAAAACACAAACAAACACTCTTTCTTGACTAGCTGGCCATACAAAAACAAGTGGCAGGACATATTTGGTCTGAGATCTATAGTTTGCCAACCCCAGATTTAATGTGAGGCAGGAATCATAGAGCTTGAAGGAACCACATGTTAAACCAAGAAGTTTCAGTTAAGCAGCTCATTCTGACTAAAATAGCATTTGCGACACCACAGTTCTCCCTAAGGTGACATCAGGTTTTAACCTGAAGACCCTAAAAGGGGACAAAAGCCTGTTTAAAGTAACATTTCCAAAGCAGGCCCAAGAGGTCTGAATTTGAGCACTCTTGGCCCCGAAGGCCTTGGACACCTTCTCCAGGAAGTCAGGGCCATGTTAGCATCTATGTCTACGGGCCAAAGTTGCACCTGTGGATTTATCCAAAGTCACAAAGCATACCTCTTCAATTTGGAGAGGGAGAGAAAAAAAACATCATTTAGAGTTCCCTTTCTGGCACAGGCAGTATTAGTGTCACAGGGACTTTGTGTCAAAAGGCCTAGGTTGTGCCATGGCTCTGCTGTCAGCTCCCTCTGTGACCAGGAGAGGCTCTAAGCCCTGATTGCCCGGTCAAGATCGTGGTGCCACTGAATTCTGGCTATGCAATGTTAGGCGGGTTACTCTATCTCCCAAACCTCAGTTTCCGTATCTATAAAATGGAGCTGATGATGATAACCTCAGGGACTCATTGTGGAGATTACAGAGCGTGGTGTTTAGCACATAACAAGCATTTAATAAATGTTAGCTTTTATTATCTATCAAGGGAGAAAACATTGGTCACATTAACTTCATGGAAATCAAAAACATAAAGGATGGGAAAATGTGAAAGTGTGAGATCTAAGATAGAATTTCGAATAAATACATTAGGTTTATGGCAGGGCTCAGCAGCCCCTGGTTTAGGCAACAAAGAGTGAATTTTGACCTGGATCTTAATCTTTGCAGCTTTGTAGTTATGGCTCCTCTTTTAATATTTTTATTTTTATTTATTTTAAAAGCTGACCGGTAAGGGGATCTTAACCCTTGGCTTGGTGTTGTCAGCACCACACTCTCAAAAGTGAGCTAACAGGCCATCCCTATATAGGGATCCGAACCTGTGGCCTTGGTGTTATCAGCACCGCACTCTCCCAAGTGAGCGAACAGGCCATCCCTATATAGGGATCCGAACCTGTGGCCTTGGTGTTATCAGCACCGCACTCTCCCAAGTGAGCGAACAGGCCATCCCTATATAGGGATCCGAACCTGTGGCCTTGGTGTTATCAGCACCGCACTCTCCCAAGTGAGCCACGGGCCAGCCCTTCTCTTTAATTTTTATTTGCACCTTTTCTCTTTTTTTCTTGATCAGTATTGCCAGAGGCTTATCAACTTTTAGTCTTTTCAAAAAACCATCTTCTTCGGTTTTCTTGATTCTCCCTAACATATGCTTATTTTCTGTTTCGTTAATGTCTGTCCTTATCATTATTAATTTTCTTCCTTCCACTTTTTTTGTTCTATTCTTTCTGTAACTCCTCAAGTTAGATGCTTAGCTCGTTAACTTTCAACTTCTTTGCAATTGTAAGCATTGGAGGGTAAAAGTTTCCCTTGTGCAACCCACAGGTTTTGATATTTAGTATTTTCATTATCGTTCACTTAGAAATATTTTCTAATGGTCATTCAATAAGGTGCTCTCCTCCGCTCCTCAGGGAGCTCTGTGGTCTATCCACCTTGCTCAAAACCACCAGAAATATGCACCATTCTTGCCGTCCTTCCCAACCTGGCTCATTTTCGCTGCTTGTGGCAAACTCAATTCAAATATTGTATTTGGACATATCAGGTGTTAACTGATTTCCTTGAAGATAGCATTTCCTTTTCACTTTCTTATTCTCTTTGGTGTTTCTATTTGTCATAGTGTGGCAGGGATATCTTTATTCTGCCTTATTTAACCACAAATTTTTGTACTTTCACTAGTTGAAAAATGATAGATGCGCTACCCAAACATGGCCAATAGATGATGCTGTTGACACATTTAAGACCAGCCCTTAAATTTTTGTAAGTAATCTAATTTGTTTGCTTGCCTTTATTTCTTAGAGAAAATGCCCAAAAGTCGGAAGGATTGAGGGGTTACATGATACTGGATAAACTCTCAGATGCCCTAGGCACTCAAGAAAAAACATGATAAATAAAAACTTTGGTTTATAAGGTGCAGAGAAATGTCCAGCAATGCACCCTCAGGGGACCTCTCACTCTTGACATCCAGAGACCTCACGGGGGAAGCGGCATTTGCTTCCCTATGTCCCTACGTCTGAGAGAGCTGCTTAGCCATTTCCTGAGGGTGCTTTCCTTGGCGCAGTCACTTGGCTGATTTATTTTGGATCACAGGTAAGTAGTCTTCCCAAAACTCACTTTCAAGAGTTTAAAAGGTTAGGTGGACTATGCTATCTACCCTAAGTGAATCATTGTGCAGTATATACATGTATTGAAACAAAACACTGTATTCTACAGAAATATAAAAAGTAAATGTTAAAAGTAAAAAGAGTTTAAAAGGTTAGAGGCTTTTAGTTGGAAACAATTTTCCACTAAAGTAAAACAGGATGTGGAAGCGATGGTATCTGAGGGAGGACATGGTGCCTTTGAACTATTAGAACTTCTCAAGTGACACATACCCCTGTGTGCACAAGCACACACACACTCTCATTCTCTCTCCCTCTGGCTCACAGACGACCTGTACTCAAATCCCTCCACAGACTCCTGAGCACTTCTGGAGCTTTAATGTCAGTGAGAATCACCTGTTGACTCAGGGGGCCTGAGTGAGCAGAGATTCTGCACTTCTAACAGCTCCCATGATGCTGGTGCCATGGGCTGCCAGCTGCACTTCGAGGAGCAAGGGCTAATGGCAGTGCACTGATGTAACAGTAGGAGTCTATGCAGTTGCTTCAGAGAAGGCCCAGGATTTGGAATCAGAAGCCCTGGATTCAAATTCAGGTTTCACATCTTTCCAGCTGTGTGACCTGGTCAAGTCAGCTAACCTCTCAGAGCCTCGGTTTCCTCAGCAGTGACTGCTATTAAATTAGATGATGCATGTATGGCTCCAAACTCAATGCCTTGCCATAGAAGGCACTTAGTCACATTTTTAGGAAATGTGACACTTATGCAGTGTGAATGCTCGAGTAGAACACCCAGAGCCACTCTGGTTCCTCATGGAAATGACCTAGCAAATCATTTTCTAAGCTTGCCTGATCACTAGAATTACCTGGGACACTGAAAAAACACAAACTCTAGACTCATCATCTCCCAGATTCTGTCAGAATTTCTGTGGAGGGAAGGGGCCTACATTACTAACAGTGCTCTGAAGGAACCTTGAGATCAGGCAAGTCTGAAACACTGGCCTACAGAATATAAAATATGGAAAACCCTGCTTCCATTGTGAAAACTAGGGAAAGGTGCTGTCTTGGTCCATTTCATGCTACTATAACAACATACCACAGACCAGGTAATTTATAAAGAACAGAGGTTTACTTCTTATAGTTCTGGAGGCTGGGAAGTCCAAGGTCGAGGGGCCCACATCTGGCGAGGGCCTTGGTATTAGTCTGTTTTTGTTGCTTATAACAGAATTCCTGAAACTGGGTAATTTATAAGGAAATGAAATTTATTTCTTATAGTTTTAAAGGCTGGGAAGTCCGCAGTCCAGGGAACACATCTGGGGAGGGCCTTCTTGGTGGGAACTCTCTGTCAGGTCCCATGGTGACCAGGGTATCACATGGCAAAAGAATGGCAGGAGCAAGAGCAAGGGAGAGCTGACCTTCTCACTCACTGTCCTTGTGAAGCCATCAGAGCCACAGCCTTCTTGCTGCATTATCCCGTGACAGAAGGTAAAGGGCAAGAGAGTACACATAAGAGGGAGCAAGAGATCAAACTCGCAGCCTCAAGCCCTTTTAAACTCAGCATTAATTCATTCAAGAGGGTAGAGTCCTCATGACCTAGACACTTCCCCACCTCCCAACATGGTTGCATTGGGAATTAAGTTTCCAACACATGCTTTTAGGGGGACCTATTGAAACCACAGTAGGTGCCCTCTATCTATCTGAAACAGCAGTATTTTTCTTTCTATCATAAAGATGGGGCCAAAGGAAATCTAGAAGACAGCCCCAACACTCTAATGAAAGATGAAAGAGGGAGGAAGTGGGGGACACCAGTCACCAAGCAGAGCCCCACAAAGCCCCTAACTCAGAAAGCCAAGAGCAGGCCTGGGGTGGGTCTCCAGGCTTCCATCCAAGAGGCATCTGCAATTCTGGAAGGCAGGGAGTAGGGCTTCCTGCCTGGCAACAGGGGAAATCGCATGCACACAAACACTTGTGTGGGTCTGCTTCTTCTGGCAGGATGAGCATACGGAGGAAAATCAGTAGGATCACAAAGATAGCATAATTTTGTACAAGGCATTTTATCATGATCATACCAAAATTTAACATAAGAATTCCACTAGCAATTCCACTTCTGAGAATTTATGCCAAGAAGAGAATCAGACAATGAGACAAAATTGAATGCATTCAGGTGTTCAATGCACTATGGTTTATAACACTTAAAAATTTGAAACAACCAACATGAGACTGAATGGTTAAACAAATTATAACTGAAAAGGATTTAGGCAGGCTAAGAGTGGGAGGGGGCAAGCTTCAGAAAGATGGCTCAGCAAACACAATGTCCTCTGTGAGAAAGGAGCTGATCATCATGATTGCAGCACAGGATGGAAGGGGCAGTTAGCAGGAGGAGAGTGAAGGCAGTTGAAGAAGACAGGGCCCCACAGACCAGGGACAAAAGCATGAACGTTACTCGAAGGCACTGATGCAAGCGGTAGAGCAGCATGACTGGATAGCGGTGCTCTGCAGAGAGAGGAATGTATGGGGAGCAGAAGCAGAGGCAGGGTGACCAATCAAAGGCTGCCGTGGACTGATGGTGGCAAAGAGGCAAAGAAGTGGGTGGATAAGAGACTTGTGTGGAGGAAGAAGGAACAGGACTTGCTGTTGTGTTGGCCGTAAGTGGCAAGGAAAACACAACTGCCAGTATCCCATCTTTAGAAACCCGGTGGCTGTGAGTGACAATTTTAAAATGAAGAAGGCTGTGGTAGAGGGACAGAATTGAGAAGTGAAAGCAAGAATTCCATTTTGAGCATGTTAAGTTTTAGATGTCTCAGGGACATCCAATTGAAGATGTCAAACAAGTAGTTGGATTTATAAGTCTGGAGCTCAGAGAAGACATAAATTCAAGGGGCATCAACCCATAGAATATTTTTAAAGCCATGAATGAATGAGATTCTTTAGGTAAAGAAAGTATAGAAAAGAAGGCCCAGAAAAAATCCATATGGAATATCAAAAATGTTCTGAAGTAGCCATATGCACCCTCTTTGGAGGAAGTGGGAATTGGTACAGCTTTCTGGAATGATATTTGAATGGATTTAATGTGAAAGAAATTACATATCAAGCTCCTTTAACTGTTCAGACCTTTTCACTTCCTGACACTCATCCTAGAAAAATCACCACAAGTGGGTGTTAGGAACCATCAAAAAGCTTTGATAGTTTTAAGATGGCAACTTGACCTGGCCCCATGAGTTCCATAAATGCCCCTGTCTTGGCTGGACTCACCCATCCCTAATTCCCATAAGATCCCCAAGGGATCTGTATACACAAGGAATAAGAAACACACAGGACACTAAATTATCACTTGATCTTCCCCACCTCACGCCTCCACCTTCCCCTGCAGAGCCCCATGGAGTTGAATGCATACACAGTCCAAGGCCCCAGGGAAGTTTCCTTCTCCCAAGTCCAGCTTCTGGATGATGCTGAGTGGGACATGTGAGATGGTGAGATGGCTGAGTGCACCCTGAGAAAGCAGGTTTCTCGGCACAGTGGAGCGGGGGATATCAGACAGGTGTCACGTTCAAGTGCAACAACTTTTAACAGCTGGGTTAGGTGCCATGGCAGCTCACCCCCCACCCCAACCACAAAAACAATAGTGTATTATTAGACTGTAGCAGAGGCTGACTCACCCTGAAAGAAGCACACTTTAACCTTCGAGGTCCTCAATGTCCAGACCTCCTCCAACTCCTCGAACCTAGTTTTGCATTCATTCATACGTTTTTATTCCTTTCTTAAAGAGGGTCTCTAAAATTGCATATGCATCAGGTCCCTGCAGACCAGGGATGTTCTTGCTCTTATATATTTCCTAATAAGGAAAAGACCAAGCGGTCAGTAGCAAGCACTGCAGCTGTCTGAAAGGAGGTGCTGTGAGAGGCCTTGCAGAGAGCAGGAACCACGGGCTGGCCAGTGATTTGCCTAATCTGGAATCATGAGAACTCACTAGGCAGGGGGAGCAAAAACGAAGGTAAAGATGCCTCCCGGGCTTGTGGTGTTGTGGGGAGGAGTAAATGAATAAATGAGACGATGTGTATAAAGCTTTGAGCATGTGCTCCTTACAGAGTCAGCACTTGCTGAAGGTTGGCACTTATTATTAGCATTGTTGGTGTTACTGTGAAAATCTGTGCACACCATTTGCTAAGGTTTTTGGTGCGGCTATGGGTTAACCTTCCATGACTGAGGTTTCTTTTGCAAATTTCCATGCAAGTCTGTCTTCTTCATTGCTCTGTAGTATTCCTGCAATAAAATCCCACAATGCAGTTGGAAAAGCCTAACTATGGCAGGTATAATCTCACCTGAGCCTCCGGGTGGCAGGTGACCTTGTTCCCTTTCTGCAGGTGAAGACTGCAGCTCTAGGAACTTCCCAGCCTCATCTAAAGTTCCAGAGCTGGTATGTGATGAGACTGACACCTGAACCTAGAACATGGCTTTTCTGATTTTCCAGTGGCCTCTTTGAGGAGTTAAGTCAGTTTGGCAGTGGATATCAAAGCCAGCTTATCAGTCTCAGTTAAAAGTAGGGAGTAGTTTTCTCTGTGCCCTAATTATTTTTCCAGCAAATAGGGGTTAGGTAGGTGGGGGAAGGATACATGTTCATTGATTATGGGATCAAGGTGATTCGAAAAAGGATGTCTCCCAGAAGCAGAGGGCTTCCACGGAACTACTGTTGGAGTCTTATGGGGGCAAAGGGAGGGGGGAGGTGAGGAAAAATTGTGGGTGGGGAGAGTAGACTCTGGGTTCCATTGACCTTCAAGCCCAGCAATTTGGACAGTTATCCTGTGGCCGCTTCTTTGCTTGGGTTCTTTACACTCATCAAGTACTCTCTACTTTTGGTCCTCTTGGAAATTATGTTCTCACTGTAAATAATTCCATTGGCATTGAGCATTTGGGAGAGTGTGGGCAGCACGAACCAGTCTCTCCTGACCTGGCTCTGCTCTGGAAGAACTGACCATGGAAGTCCAGTGCTGCAGAACTGAGTGCAGCCCCTGCAGGGGACAGAAGCTATAGGAATTGACCCCCTTCCACTACATGCCCACACCGGCAGCAGGGAGGCCACTAGGAAAAATGCAGGAAAAATGCTCGTTGACACCCATGAAAGTCAGGACTGTTCCCAAGACTCCTTTTCCACCTGGTCTTTCAAAGATGGCTGCTTGAGAGGCCCAGGAGGAGGAGCCTGGAAGTCATGGTGCCCAACTGTATTATAAACCTATGAGAAGCCACGCCACATTTGCTATCCCGAGCCACCCACACGGTTGTCTTTTTTTCTACTACCATCCTCCTCAACATCTTTTTGTCCCTTTTCAAGGGTGAATGAAAAATGTCCCACAAAACTGCCCAAGGAAGTGATCATCTCACTCACACCTATGAGGAAGGTCCGACATCTGCGGGTCTTTGCACTGCCTTCCAAACCCTTGCCTACACTGACTACCTAGGAGGAGACAAGCAGCTCTGTCCACACTGGAGTTTCACCTTTAATTAAAATTTAATTCACTCCTGCTTTGTCCCTGTGGCCACATGCTGCTGGGAATTGGTGCCACAGCAGTCTGGATTCGGGCCAGGGCCTTGCAGAACACCCAGAGGCATTACCAAGTAAAAATAGATTTTCCTGACTATTAAATCCAGTGCTGTACTTGAGGAGCCAACGAGAGGTCCCCAACGAGAGCTTCTAAGGGAAGCTGTGACCTGCCCGTGGGCAGAGAATGGATGTTTTCAGTGATCCCCCCACACGCACACCCTCACACGCTCACACAGATTTGAACAAAGTGGGATTATGCAATTACTCACTTAAATTCATCTCATTTCTGATGGGAAGTCATTAGGCTGAGCATGAGAAAAACAAGAGCTTCAACCATTCACATGTATGAGTGTTAACTTAGTGCCAGGGGTGTGGGGAATTGAGAGGAAGGCAGCTTCCTACAGACACTGCCAGTGCCCCAGCCACTGTGCACCTGGAGATCACCTAAGCAGCACACATGCTATGGCTTCTTTCCCTGCACACCCACCTCGCTCTGACCAAGGGCTCTCTCCAGCTGTGGGAGGAGGGGGCAGGTCAGCAGACTGTCCAGAGTGCTGGGGAGTTAATGTCCCTGAGGCAGATCCAACGCAGGACAGGAGCTGGCAGATAAACACCCCAGCTTCCTCACCTCCTCATCTACTTAGTCTCTCAAGAGGTCCCCCCAGGATGGCCTCCTGCTCATTAATTCACCCTTTACTGACTGTCATCCTCTGACTCACTTCCCCCCACTCTTACCAGGCCTGTTGGGGTCCCTTTTCAAATAAACTACTTGCTCCCAAATCCTAGTCTCATTGTCTACTTTTGGAGGAACTTAAACTAGGACACAATTTTAGTTTTAACCTCAGTAATAATGACATTGACAATTTAGCTTTACTAAAAGTGAGGATCTCAGACTAAAATATCTACAGGCCAAAGACAGTGAGTGGTCAAATATCGACAGGCCAAAATCTATAGATATCTACAAGTCAGATATTTACCTATGTAGATATCAAATATCTACAGGCCATAACTCAGTGGGGCCTAAGGTGCTCTGGGGTGCTCGTGTCCTCTCTGGGAGGTGGCTACTACTCTATTCAAGGCTGTTGCCATTAAATAAGGTGGGTTTGGTCTTGATAGATCTTCTAGTTTTTAAAGAGAGGCTGAAATTCTGCAGGTTTGTATGGGCTTTCCCAATTTTTAAATGTTGGAGTTGGTTCAAAAATTTTAAAACACTATGAAGCTCCAGAGAAACCCACTCATGGACCAGAACCCACCCATAGCCCCCTCAATTTGTGACCACTGATTCCACTGGATTTGTCAATCAGGCACCCACTGGTGACCTTTTGCAGGGCAGTTTATGCTGAGTAGTGCGGCTAGAAGGCATATTGTAGAGAGGTGAGAAAAGAATTGGAAGTGAGAAAATAGGGAAAGCCAATATAGAAGATTCTTTCCAGAACAGAGATAGAGCAGTAGTTGTTGAGTTCAAAGAAGTGTTTTAGTTTTTAAAGTTTAGGCACTTGAGAATATTTTTAAACAGAGAGGAAAGACCCACTAATGAAGAAGAAGTTGAAGACAGTAGAGAGAGAGGGGTAACCAATCAAGCAAAGTCCCTCACATGAAGCCTAGAACGGACTCAGGAGTGCCAGCTGCAGGGCTGGCCTTCATTGTGGGCAAAGCCCAGCGTTCTCCGAGATGCGGAGCAGGGGTGCGTGACACCCAAGGGAAAGGTGCTTTGAAGTACCCAGGGCAGAATGGTTTGTTCTTGTAAAATAACATTTATTAGGTTTTTTTGTTTTATTTTATTTTTTATTATTTACCTACAAAATTGATACATGACTAGTGTGGAAATGTTGGAAAAAACAGAAAAGACTAAAGAAGAAAATAAACATTTCCAGTTATTCCACAATCTAGAGAGAACCATTGTTAGTATTTTGCATCTATACCTTTCCTTTCAAACTGAGATTATGCTATACCTACTTCTTTGTAATCTGATTTTTTTTAACTTCATATCATGGACATCTTTCCATGCTTTAGATATCTTTTAATATATGATTCGTTATAGTCATCCTGTAGTTCCCAAAGATGCCCACACCCACATATCTCCCATCCTTATGCTCTTCTTATAGTGTGACATTGACATGCCTCCATCAACAGGCAGGGTCTTTGTTTCCTCCCTTTGAACCTGGCCAGACTTTTGTAATTGCCATAATCAATAGAACGTGGCATATTCGTAGGTGATGCTGTTTGACTTCCAAGGCTAGCTCGTAAAGACAACACGGCTCTTTCTTTCTTTTTGCCCTTGGAACTAAACTACCATATTGTGAGGAAGTCCAAGCTACATGGGAAGGCCACATGTGATTGTTCCAGCTGACAGACCCACACAAGCCTCTAGCCGATACCAGCATCTGCCAATATGTGAGCAAACAAGACTTCCAATGATTGCAGCCTTTGAGTTCTTCAGCTGAGGCCCCAGACATCATAGAGTAGTAATAAGCCACCCCACTTTGCCCTACCTGAGTTCCTGACCACAGAAACTACAAGAGATAATAGTCTTTGTTAAATACCTAAGGCAGTGTTGAATTGCATGGACATATGATAATTACCCTTTCTTGGGCTTTAGGATGTCTCTAATTTTCTGTTAATTATAAATAACACAGAAAAGAGCCTCCATGTATCTGATTCTTCACCTGATTAACCATCTCTTTCCTAAGACTAAATTTATAGGAGTGCAATAACTCAGTCAAAGGATATGATCATTTTAAAGGCTTTGGAAACACATTGCTAAATTGCTTCCTAGAATGGTTGAGTCAATTTACATTCCCACATGAGTGCATGAACGTATATGAGACCATTCAGTGAGTTATTCTTAGTCACCATTCTCTGACAACTTCACATTTCTTTTCCTGAAGCTCTCATCCCCACTTAGGTTGGCCACTTTTGGAGGCACATGATTCTGGAGTTCAGCAGCCAATCAGCAGATGTCATGTTGGGAGTTGTCTAAGACAAGGAATAGGTGGGAACTGCTGGTGGTGGGGCCAAGGGGCTGGGCAGCCTGGCTCAGAGCGGATTTCTCAGGGAAACTGCAGAGATCGATCACACCACAAACCAGAGGCCTTTCCTACCCTGA
>NW_007749331.1:9309-11047 GCF_000696425.1 Galeopterus variegatus | reverse complement strand
AAAAAAAAAAAAAAAAAAAAAAAAAAAGAACATCCACATGGGGACAAATATTTTCCTTGAGACTAAAACATGTGGATGAGGGTGTTAAGGAAAAGCAGGGTGGAGACAGGCAGCAGTGTTTGGGGGAGTGATGGCTGTATGTCTTGCCTTGGGTGCTAAACCCCAAGCAAAGAGCAGTTCTTGATACAATAAAGATTCCCATGTCCCATGCATTGCACATATTTTACAACAGAGGCCAATGACCACAAATGTTCTAAGGCTTATAAATCTCAAGCAGGGCCTGACTCTGCCTGATAGGTGGGATAAAGCCCAATAATGACTGATGATAAATTTACCACTAGGGATAGGAAATCAAAAATCAAATTTATGTTGTTTTAATTTAAAGAAAACAGGATAGTAGCTGCCTCCACAGGTGCTCCAGTCCAGGGATCCGGCCATCACCATGATGCACATACCCAATGCTGACTCCTGCAATGGGCTAGTACATACCACCAGCCCAGGCCCCTGCAATTGCATGTGTGCAAGCAGCTGGCCTAATATCTCAGCTCCTGCCCCCACCATTGCACTTGTACCCACAGTTGGCCCCTGAGGATACATAAGTATGCACACCTCAAGCTCAGGCCCAGAGCTGCTCATGCAGAAACAAAGGATTTACAAAACAGCCATAAAACAATTTAAGAAAAATTAATAGAAAAGTCTTATTTATTAGTAATTACTTTAAATGTAAATGGACTAAATTCACCAAGGTAAAGACATAAAGTGGATAAAAAACAAACCCAAATACATGATGCCTACAAGAGACTCACTTTACCTTTAAGGACACACATAAACTGAAAGTGAAGAGATAAAAAAAAGATATTTCATGCAAATGTAAATCAAAAAGACAAGGGCTAGCTATACTTGTATCAGACAAGATACATGGTAAGTCAAACACTGTCACAAGAGACAAGGAAAGTCATTATATAATAATAAAGGAGTCCATTTATTAAGAGCATAAAATAATCGTGAATATATATGCACCCAACATCAGAACACCTAAATACATAAAGGAAATACTAACAAATAGGAGGGAGAAATATATTGCAGTACATTAACAGAAAGAAACTTTAATACTCCATTTTCAACAATGAATAGATTAGCCAGACCAAAAAAATCTATAAGGAAACATTGGACTTGAACTACACTTCAAATCAAATGGGTCTAACAAATATTTATGGAAAATTCCATCCATCAGCAGCAGAATATACATCTTCTCAAGTTCGTGTAGAACATTCTCCAGCATTATTCATATGCTAGGCCACAAAACAAGTCCTAACAAATTTAAGAAGACTAAAATCATATCAAGTATCTTTTCTGATCACAATGCTATAAAACTAGGAGGAATACTAGAAAATTCATAAATATGTGGAAATTAAAGCACATGTTTCTGAACAACCAGTCAAAGAAGAAATCAAGAGAAAATCTTAAAAACATCTTGAGACAAACAATAATGGAAACACAACATACCAGAAACTACAGATATAGTAAAAGAAGTTCCAAGGAGAAAGTTTATAGTAATAAATGCCTACATTAAAAAAGAAGAAATATCTCAAATAAATAACCTAATGTTACTCCTCAGGGAACCAGAAAAAGAAGAAACTAAACTCAAAGTTAGCAGAAGGAAGGGAATATTAAAGATCAGAGCAAAAATAAATCAAATAGAGAATAGAAAATTTTAAAGAAAATGAAAACTAAGAGT
>NW_007749331.1:7138-8171 GCF_000696425.1 Galeopterus variegatus | reverse complement strand
AGCACCGAGGGTTGCGATCCGTTGCCGGACATGAAAAAAGACAAAAAGGAAAAAAAAAAAATTGAGTCAAGTAGGAATAGAAAGCCTGAACAGATAAATAACAAATAAAGAGATTGTTATAGGGATTAGAGACTTTCCAACAAAGAAAAGCCAAAGACCCGATGACTTTGTGGCTGAATTCTATCAAATATTCAAAGAAAAATTAATGCCAACTCTTCTTAAGCCATTCTAAAAATTAGAAGTAGAGGAAATTCTTCCAAATACATTTTATTTTATGAGGTGACAGCATTATCCTGTTACTGAAGCCAAAAAAAGATATCACAAGAAAAGAAAAGTACAGGCCAATATCTTTGATGAACACAAATGCAAAGATTATCAATAAAATACTAGCAAACCAAATTCGACAGCACAACAAAAAGATTATACTTCATGACTAAGTGAGATTTATCCCTGGGATGCAAGTTTGTTTTAACAGACAAATTAATCAATATGATACACCACATTAACAAAAGGAAAGATAAAAACCACATGATCATCTCAATAGATACAGAAAAGATATTGACAAAATTCAACATCTATTCATGAAAAAACTCTCAAAAAACTAGTTATAGAATAAAATTTCCTCAACATAATGTAAGACATTTATGAAAAGCCTGCAACTAACATCATAGTCAATGTGCGGAAACCAAAAGCTTTTCCCTAAGCTCTGGCACAATACAAAAGTGCCCACTCTCACAGCTTCAATTCAACATAGTACTGGAAGTACTAGCAACAATCAGACAAGAAAAAGAAATAAAAGGTGTCCAAATCAGGAAAAAGGGTGTAAAATTATCCTTATTTGAGGATGACATGATCCTATTTGTAGAAAACCCTAAAGACTCCACACAAAAAAAAAACTGTTAAAAATAATGAATAAATTTAGTAAAGTTGCAGAATACAAAAATCAATGTACAAGATTCAGTTGCATTTCTCTACACTAATAATGGCCTATCCTACAAAGAAATCAAGAAAACAAGCCCATTTATGATAGCAT
>NW_007749331.1:6099-7039 GCF_000696425.1 Galeopterus variegatus | reverse complement strand
GAATATACAATCAACTAATTCTTGACAAAGACACAATGGGGAAGGACAGGTTCTTCAATATATGGTGCTGGGAAAACTGGGTATCCACATCAAAAGAATAAATTGGATTCTTATCTTACATGATACACAACAATCAACTCAGAATGAATTAAAGACCTAAACATAAAACCTGAAACCATAAAACACCTAGAAGAATACATAGGAGAAAAGTGGCCTTTGCAGTAATTTTTTCTATATGACACCAAAAGCACAGGCAACAAAAGCAAAAATCAACAAGAGGGACTACATTAAGCTAAAAAGCTTTTGTACAGCAAAGGAAACAATCAACAAAATGAAATGGCAGCCTAAGGATTGGGAAAAATACGTGTGTACCATATATCTGATAAGGAGTTAATACCCCAAATATATAAGTAATTCACACAATTCAATAGCAAAAATGAAATAACCTTAATTTAAAGTGGGCAAAGGGCTTGAATAGATAGGCCAACAGGTATGAGAAAAGGTGCTCAATATCATTAATCAACAGGGAAATGCAAATCAAAACCACAAAGAGATATCGCCTCACACTTATTAGGATGGTTATCATCAAAAAGACAAGAGATAACAGGTGTTGGGAAGGATGTGGAGGAAGGGGGATTCTGGCACATTGTTGTTGGGAATATAGATTGGTGCAGCCATCACGGAAAACAGTAGGGAGGTTTCTCAAAAGATTAAAAATAGAACTATCATACGACCCATAATCCCTCTTATGGGTATATACCCAAAGGAATTGAAATCAACACTTCATTGAGATATCTGCACTCCCATGTTCATTACAGTATTATTCACAATAATCAAGGTATGGAAACAACCTAGGTGTCCATCAACAGATAAATGAACAAAGAAACTATGGTGTATATATGTACATGGAATATTATTTAGCCTTAAAATAGAAGATCCT
>NW_007749331.1:2252-5674 GCF_000696425.1 Galeopterus variegatus | reverse complement strand
AAAGAAACTATGGTGTATATATGTACATGGAATATTATTTAGCCTTAAAATAGAAGATCCTCCCATTTGACAACATGGACAAACCTGGAGAACTTAAGTGAAATAAGTCAGACACAGAAAAAATATACTGCATGATCTCATACATGGAATCTAAAATTAAAGTCAAATACATAGATACAGAGAGTAGAATGGTGGTTACCAGAGGTAGGGGGGTGGGGAAGAATGGGGAGACAGGTCAAAGGGTAAAAAGTTGTAGTTAGGTAAGATGAATAAATCTAGAGATCCAATGTACTGTACACTGGAAATTTGCTATGAGTGTAGTTTTAGGGGCTCTTACCAAAAAAAAATAATAATAATAACTATGTGAGATTATGGATATGTTAATTAGCTTAACTGTGGTAATCGTTTCACTATGTATACACATATCAAAGCATCATGTTGTACACCTTAAATATATGCCATAAAAAAAGAAAACAAAGGCATATTTCTCTTGTCTCTGAGTTGATAGATTAAAAGTCATATCAAAATATTGTTTATTTGCTCCTCCAAACACAAACCTAGCATTTTTCATCTTGTATCTAGTTCACATTGTTCCTCTTTCCCATTACTCTGAAGACTCCAGATTCCAAAGCCTACCTCTATCCAGAAAGAAATAAAATGCCACCCCCTAGGTTGAGCCTTCATTCTGTGAGGCGGGAGGTGGGGGAGGAATGTCCCTTTGAGGAGTGTTCCTTTGCTTTCCATTATAGTTTGTCTTATACTCATACGTGCGTTCTGTTAAACTGTAGGCTCTTTGAGAAGATCCCATTTATTACAGAAACCTTCCTATCATCTACTATGATGACCTTCATGCACATGGTAGGTTCATAGGATGTCTTATATCATTTTTCAATGTACAAACTGACTAATAAAATGTAAACATTCAACATGATATAGTGAGCTTTAGCTACTTGAAGAATTATAGTTCAGGATCTATGAGTCACATTTCAAAAATTCTATTAAAATTTTCCCTCACCCAAAGCATGATTTCTGTAAATGAAGGGTTGTTTACTTGGTAGCCTCAATTTTGCCTACCTGTCGGGTCAATTAGTCAGCAAGGATCAGGTACTCGTTTTCTGCATGTAGGCATAGTTTTACATCCTTAAAATGAGGATGCTAATACTTGCAAGTCTCCAGTAAGTCACTGTGAATGGTGGGCTGTGAAGCTCTCTGCACATGTGTTTTTCTGTGGTCCTAAGCTAGACCTCACTTGTCACTCTGTAAGTGTAAGCAAGAGTGAAAAAACCCATGCGTACCCTCCAGAGTATCCCAGCTGCATTTCCTCAGTTGTCTTGTTCTGAATTTGCACCCCTTCCTTTCAGTGAAGCTGGAAAATTTTTGCAGAGAAGCCCAGGGCAAGTGAGCTATGCCAGCAGTTCTTATCAGAGTCACTCATTACGGGCTCCATGTAGGCAGTGCTGCAGAGCTTTTCAGGGTGATTGCATTGCTAGAACCAGCAAGCAGATGAGGGATGAGCCCAGAGCCGCTGGTGGAGAAAATAAGAGAAGGTGATAGTCTGGGTTCAGAGAAGAAGGGTTGCTTTTTTTCAAAAGCTGGTTCATTGCAGGTACGCCATGAAGGGACTGTGAAGTGGGAAGTGACCACAGCCATCAGAAACTGCTGGACCAGGAGACACAAAGCCTGGGTATAAGCTCGCCTTCACTACTTACTGAGTAGGTGATCTTGGCTCAGTCACCGAATGTGTAATCAAGACAAATGATTGTCCCAAGGACCTTATAGAAATGGTCCTTAAATTTTAAGGGGTTAGGAGTCTTATTAAATGTAAATTCTAGCTTGTAAGTCTGGGTGAGGGATTTCTAACAAGCTCCTGGGTAATGCAGATATGCTGGTTTGTATCATTTTGCATAACAAAGCCATATAGGATTGAAGAGGAAACTAAATGAGGTAAGGGATAGGGAAATGCCTTATAAACTATAACGCATTAAAGAAAACTATTATGATTAGCAATAATAAAAGCAGTTGCTTGCATCGCTCTTTAGAACAGCATTTGCTAGGATTTCTTGCCCGCTTCCATCCTATCCTGAGGATTTGAACTTTCTTTTAAGGGCTTCCCCCCCCTCCTCACCTCTCAGTCCTCCATGCACTTGTTTCTAGCCCAAGCACTTGTTTCTAGCCCAAGGGCTGACTTCTGCTGACAGAAGCCATGGAATTAGCTTTTTGCAGAAGGCAGCAGGCTAATGGGGTGATTTAGCAATGCAATGAATCCTCAAATGTTACTGGGGGTGGGGGTAGGGGGGCTCTGAGGAACCTTGTGGAAAAACACACAGCTCCCTTAAAATGAAATATGGTTTGGATCTGCAACTCTTCAGAGGTATCCTTAGACTCACATTGCTTTTGGAAACAGGATAGAGAGAATTTTGCTACTTGCAAACTTGTTTGCATTTCTGTCTCTACCACCAGCAATCTGAGATTCTTGCAACATCAGAAAACATTTTCTGAGAGGAAATTATTGGTACTATGCAATATTGCTGGTTTATAAGGGCATTCACAGAAGGACAACTCCCAGTCCTAGTTCAAAATTCCAGAGGCACTCATTGTTTAACCTGGCAGAAGGCTCAGATGTTATTTGTGTGAAGGGGCTGGTTCAGGCAAAAAGCACACCACATTAGAGAAAAAACGGACTGACTAGTCCCAGGAGCATCCTCTTGTACATCTGAGATTTGACTGTAACGGAAACCACCAGTCAGGAAAAATGGGGTGTGAGGATGCGGATGTATCACGGCCTCACCAAACCCCATCTCCAACACTGTCACCTTGACTTCACTGGCCAGGCACATTCCCAACTCAGAGTACTCGCATTTGATATTCCCTGCACCTGGAATGCTGTTCCCCAGAGAGGCCATTGCTTGCTCCCTTACTTAATTCATTCCTTGTTCAAATGTCCTCTCTTCAGTGAGGTCTTCCATGACCTACCTAACTAAAATTCTGAATTAATCCCCTAGTGTCTCCTAGCAGCCCCTACCCCTCTTTCCTGATCATTTAACTAATTAATTAATAATGGGATTTCTAAAGTCTTGAATCTCAGTAATGTGGCTGCTCATCAGAACTATGGATATGAGTTTCTCTAACACAACTATTTACTCAAAAATTTAGTGTTCTGGACTGGGAGATAAAGCTGGTATATCTAAATTCTATTTGTGGTCTGCAACTATGCAGCTGTATTAATTAACATAGGCCCCTTTTCTAGCCTGTCTCTATTGCAAAATATAGAAATTACATCTAAGTTTCTTACAAACACCAACATTACGTAATATTAAAAATAATAATAGTAGTAGTTTCATACACAAAACAACAAAACTATTTACTGAGTATTAACTACGTATCAGACACTGTCCTAGGGGCATGAAGGCCGTAACATAAAT
>NW_007749331.1:0-1355 GCF_000696425.1 Galeopterus variegatus | reverse complement strand
CTCTATAATTTGCCTTTGGTTCTCTGGAGATTTGAAAGGGTTAAAGACTTGCCAAAGATGATCCGATAGCAACAGAGATCTTACTGTTGTTTTCGTCTTCTCCCAAAAGGCGATGATCACTCCCACTTTTCAAAGAAAAGCTGCAAAACCCCAGTGAGAATACCTGAGCTGTCAAAAACTCCTCAGCCTGTGAGAGTGCCCATCATATTGTTCTCTTCCTTTTTAAATATTAGTTCCTTTATCCTTTTCAGAAAAGTTCTTTAATGTTACTGCTATAAAGAAAATTAGGCGTCATGAGAAAGATGTCTTCCCTCATCCTGTCTAAAGATATGCATGATAACTTTGTCGTAGGCCCTAAAAATCTGTTATCAGTGTTTCCCAACAAATTCCTGTAACACATTTGTGACTTTAAAATATTTTTTTCCTCTTCATTTCTTATTTCTAATCCTCACCTGCCACCAAATACCAGCCACATCTTTTTTTCTGGCTTTAAGTTTTATATCTGTCAGATGAAGGGTTGGGCAAAACAACATCCATGCCATTTGCAGCTCTATCATTTTGTTATACCTAGTGTTTTCCACAACAAGAAAATCTGTTTGGACCTATCCACCTATCTGTATTAGTCTGTTTTGTGTTGCTTATAACAAAATACATGGACTGGGTAATTATAAAGAAAAAACAAAATTTATTGCTTACAGTTTCTAAGGCTGGGAAGTCCCAAGTCCACCTGGTGGTGGCAACAGTGACCCAGGGGTCTCACATTGCAAGATGGTGGAAGCANAAAGGTGTCCAAATCAGGAAAAAGGGTGTAAAATTATCCTTATTTGAGGATGACATGATCCGATTTGTAGAAAACCCTAAAGACTCCACAAAAAAAAAAAACTGTTAAAAATAATGAATAAATTTAGTAAAGTTGCAGAATACAAAAATCAATGTACAAGATTCAGTTGCATTTCTGTACACTAATAATGGCCTATCCTACAAAGAAATCAAGAAAACAAGCCCATTTATGATAGCATCAAAAAGAATAAAATACAAATAAATTTAACCAAGAGAAATTTAACCAATGTAGAGAAAAATCTCTACATTGAAAACTGTAAACCATTTATGAAAGATATTGAAGAAGACACAAACAAATTGAATTGGAAATTAATATTTTTAATATGCCCATACTGCCCAAAGCAATATCAAAATTTCAATGGTACTTTTCACAGAAATAGAAATATCAGTTCTAAAATTCTTATGGAACCACAAAACCCTGAGTAGCCAAAGCAATCATGAGTAAGAAAAACAAAGTTGGAGGCATCACATTTCCTGATTTAAAATTATATTTAAAAAAGCTATAATAGTCAAAA
>NW_007749330.1:10626-11048 GCF_000696425.1 Galeopterus variegatus | reverse complement strand
ATATATATATATATATATGCATACCATAAACATATACATGTATACACGCATACATATACAAAACAGGGTGGAACCCAAGAGCCCTTATTTTAAGGAAGTTTATCAGATGATTCTGATCAGTGAAGATGGGGAACTACTGAATTGGATAACAGCTTTCATAGAGTTAAAAGAACTGTATTTGATTTCTCTTGCTAAGCCAATTCTGTGGTGGCAAACTGCACCCCTGCCTCTTGTTGAATCTCACAAATGTTTATGAAGGAATTAATTTTTAATAATACTTTACATTTGTTTATTTTGACTCCCCTAATACTTTGCGAAGGATTAGAACAGGATATCCTATTCTGTTAGCTGAGGAAATGGGTTCAGCCAGCAAGTTCTCAGTAGAAACTAAGGACTTTGATTCATGGTCCAGGGCTCTTCCA
>NW_007749330.1:6754-9961 GCF_000696425.1 Galeopterus variegatus | reverse complement strand
GTTCAGCCAGCAAGTTCTCAGTAGAAACTAAGGACTTTGATTCATGGTCCAGGGCTCTTCCAGTTGTCTGCTGTGAGTGAGGTGATGGGTGAATCAGCAACATCAGCCTTTGTTTTTTTTTTTTGTTTTTTAATGTCAGGCTTTGTTACCTTTAGTCAAGGGAGATGCAGACCATGTTTTGATCATGGCTTCTTCTTTCAGCTCATATTGTACAAAGCTAAATGTGTATGAGAGTAAACGAGATTATTTTGAGTGCACAGTTGCCTGCTTAGGGCCCAGTGAAGTTAGGTGGAAGAGATTCAAGGGGATAGAGTGTCACTATGCTGATTTTGTTCTTTACGTTTGCTTTGGGCATTTTTAAGGAGAAAGGTGGATATTGTGTTGATTAATCACAACTGAATGTCATTCTAGTGTTTATTGGTTTTAAAGATGGGAGATTCTGCATATGATTTTCTGGACAGATATACAAATGAGTACTGGGGTAAGGGCAGAGGAATGCTCTTACCCTTTTTTAATTGGAAAAAATTTCTTAATGCAGCATACAAAAAAGTTTAAATTTAACATTTAAAAACATTTTTTAATTATTCATAAAATAACAGCTCTGGGAGAGACTTTGAAGATGATAATAGTCAATCCACTCTTATACTGATAAGTTAACAGAGGCATGGGGGTGGGGTGGTGGAAATGATCTGAAGTCATACAAATTAATAGTAGGTGGAGGGAGGAGGTAGAGGCACTGTTAGGAGGACTAGATACCAGAAGTTGCATTAAACGTGTATGGCTACTAGGGTGTTCATATTTTTTTTCTACCAGATTAGATGGTCTATGAGACAGGGTGAGATTTTGCGGTATTTACTGGGGAGTGTGGGGGGACTTACTCTATAAAGTGGATTTTTACAATAGTACATTAGGAAATAGCATCTTTATAAAGAAAGTGCAATTGATTACCTGCTTGGAAGGACTGGTTGATTATATTATACTTTGGTAAAGGATCTGTGGCTTATCTTGTTTCTTGTGCCTTCTTTCCCACCTGAAGATATTCAGAGGGACCATTCAAATGTTAACTGTAGTGATGTCTTTGCCCACGAGGTGGCATAATTGCTTTACTTAAAGGATTTAAGCTCATTTTTCTTTTTTATTCTCAGTGAGTAACAGTGATAACTCATTTCTTATTTTAATAATAAAAGGAGATGCCACGATATTTGTTATCATTCTTAAAGAAAATTTTGGCATGCTTAGTTAGAGTTATGCGAGAGAAATTAGTGTCATGTTTCCTCTGCAATACCTAATGCTACTACAAATGTTATAATAAATTTTTTAAAAAACTCTATTAAGGCTGTTAGCTTTGTCCTCAACCCACCTTATGGTGTCAGCCTATTGCTCTGCATAGAATATGCAAGATCACAAAGTGTTCTGGATCTCTGCAGTATTTAGGGGAGGGAAGAGTGAGGTAAGGTTACTGTGGCAGTTTTCATCTGCGTTCTTCCCCTTTTTTGCAATTGAATTTGAGACTCTTACTAATTAAATGTACCAAGGGCATTTAGTTCATTGGATTAAAACATGAATATGGAAACAAACGAAGCTTAGCACAAGGCATCCATCTGTTTCTTACCCTCAGTTTCTATCACTTCCTTCATCAACCATGGTTGTATTTTCTTAACTCTCTTCAAGCTAGATAGAATATGTTGATCCACCTTGCTTAGTTCCCTGTACATTCTTTTCTGAAAAACCCTTCTCCCTCTCTCTTCTCCTTAAGAGAATGGATTGCACAAAGAGGTTTAGGCCTTGGGTTCTGGAATCAGATACTTTGAGTGTATAAGTCTTAATTCTGCCATTTACCAGCTAGCTGTGTAACCCTGGCCAAATTACTTAACTTCTCTGAGGCTTGGTTTCTTTGCTTGTAAATGGAAGTGAAAATAGAATTATCAGGGAGGGTTAAAAAGATAATCCTGGTAAAGAGCTTAGAGCAATGGCTGGCACATAGCAAATTCTCAAATGTTAACTATTGTTTTTACTTAATCAGTATAGCTCTTGAATCTAGAAAGCTTTTCTTAACTTATCATCAGTATCATTATTTACTGACTACTTTGCATTCCCATACTATCCTATATCTACACTGTTAATTTATGGATTTATGCTCTCTTCTGTTACCTGGGTGTTGTCTCAAGCTACTATAGGAAGTTGGTTCATTTTCGCTTTTGTATTTTGGCCTGCTGTGTAATACAGTGCTCTGTAAGTATTAAGTGTAGTTCAGTAAATGTTTGACTAGGCTTTAAGAATTTTATAAATTTTCTTGATGAATGAGGATCTCACGCTCTACTTTTAAGTGATGTTAACCAAAAAAAACAAAATGAAACAAAAGAAAATTTACCTATGCTTTCCATAATGGTGAGTTCTTGTCTCTTCAAAAAAAAAAAAAAAAAAAAACCATTGGTTTGTACAGGCTGGGTGTACTTATGGAGTTGGAGTGATGCATATCTTTATCTGACATAATTTAAGATTAGACCATTCTCCTTGGTTATTTCAGAGGGAATTTTTAAGGTTTTTGTTGTTTTGCAGCTGGCCAATACGGAGATCCAAACCCTTGACCTTGGTGTTATCAGCACCGAGCTCTAACCAGCTGAAATAACCAACCAGCCAGCCCTGGAATTTTCAAGTTTTAAAAAATAACACATTATGCAGTAACAGAATTGTTTTTAGAGGAGAGTACAGTTAACTTAGTGACTGATTCTTCTGCTTCTGACTGACAGATTGGAATATCAACTAAGCTGCATATGGCAGTCACACTTCTTCTCGCATGTAGAGGACTCCCTGGTACTGACCGTGTGCGTGGGGGAGGGCTGGTGGGTACAAATGCCCAGGCCCTGTAAGTGTCCTGGCATTTCCTTAAGCTGCAAGGACTTTGCTCATCATCATGATCACAGTTTACTTCAGCTAGTGATTCTCTGCCCACAGTGGCTCCGTACTCTCAGATTAGGATTAACTCTAGTTAACCTTTAATCTTTTAGGGACAGAATCTAGATTAGTATCGCTGCTACAGAGATCAAAAGTATTGGAAAAGTTCCAAGGATCCCTGTTTTCTTTGTTTTAGAGTAGTTTGTCTCAGGTAGCTTGTATTAATCTTGCTCCTCTTTCTGTTTCATCTTTTATCCATCTACCTTAAGCATCTGATCATCCTTTGTTTTTTTTTTTTTTTTTTTTTTTTTT
>NW_007749330.1:0-1208 GCF_000696425.1 Galeopterus variegatus | reverse complement strand
AGTGCGCTCACAGCCCTCACTGGCTGAGCGCGGTGCGGCCGGTCTCAAAAAGGACAAAAAAAGGAAGAAAGAAAGAAAAAAGGATCATGTGACTAGACAGGTGACTATGCACACATTCCTCATTCAGCTAAGGTAAATAACAGTATGCTCGCATAGTTGGAATTTTTCAGCAGAAGTTTGAGGTTCATTTATTCATTCACCAAATGTTTAGTGAAAGAAGGAACCCTTAGAGCCATTGTTAGACATAGTAAACAAGCAGACCTTCTGCAGGATTCAATTTACTGTAGAGTAAACAAGCAGACCTTCAGGGTTCAATTTACTGTAGATTGTTTTCTCTTTTCCCCTTATATTTTCTTTTTTTTTTTTAAAGATCACTTCGTGTTGTAAACACCACACTCTCCCAAGTGAGCTAACTGGCCATCCCTCTATAGGGATCCAAACCTGTGGCCTTTGTGTTATCAGCACCACAATCTCCCAAGTGAGCCAGGAGCCGGCCCTCCCCCTTATATATTCTTGCTCCTGGCTCCTGGAACACATCTCATTACCTCCTTTTCATCATCTGACCTGTAGTATGTCCCTGGAGCTAGTGTTCTGTCCTTTGCATCTAGGTCTCCTCCAGAATGAGCCTACACGTCACTCCCATCTCTCGGCAGGGTTCTGGCCAGGTGTGCAGTGAGCCATCTTTTACTGCAGCCTCACCTACAGTGGTGTTTCTTAGGACCTTGGAGCACTTTTGTTATTTGGCATAATCTACCCTGTTGTGAAGTGAAAAGCAAGGGACAAACACACTTTGGGAAAATTCCTTCCTCCTCCCTCCCCCCCTTTAAAATCATGAGTTTCAACTTTTATGATAAAGTCATTTAGTTTGTCATTCTCTGACTTTCAGGTAAATTGGAATTTTACTATATTCTGAGTGAAGTAACCAGTCAGTTTGTAAGTATTTTAAATATTAAATAGAAAATTAGTGCCTTAATATTGAGTTGCACTATAGGCAGTTGCTGTTTGAATTAGATTGACTTTTTCTTTTGTTGATGGGATATTTTTTTCCCCAAACATTAGAATACATCCTATGAAAGAGTTTGAATGCATTTTCAAAATTGATTTCTTTTCTCTAAGTTAGTTGTCAATTATACCATAATTAGGGTGGTTGTGGTATAATTGAATAACGTACTGGGATTTAGAAGATCTGACTTTTATTAGGTCTCTTC
>NW_007749329.1:10238-11048 GCF_000696425.1 Galeopterus variegatus | reverse complement strand
ACCTCCCATCACCCCGCCTTCCATTAACACAGGAAATTGGGATCTTCCTGAATAAAAGAGATGGACTCTTATGATCCAGCACTTGTGCTCCTTGGTATTTATCCAAATTAGCTGAAAACTTATATCCACACAAAAACCTGCACATGGGCCGGCCTGGTGGCGCAGTGGAGAGTGCGCCGCTTGGGAGCGCAGCGGCGCTCCCGCCGAGGGTTCGGATCCCATGTGGAGACCGGTTCCTGGTCACTGGCTGAGCGCGGTGCAGGCGCAACACCGAGGGTTGCGATCCCGTTGCCGGTCAGTAAAAAAAACAAAAAGGAAAAAAACAAAAACCTGCACATGGATTTTTAAAGCAGCTTTATCATAGTTGCCAAAACCTGGAAGCAACTGAGACGTCCTCTGGTGAGTGAGTGGATACACCGTGGTGCACCCGGACAACGGAATGGCGTTCAGCGCTAAAAAGAAATGAGCTCCCAAACCATGAAAACACACGGAGGAACCTTAAATGCGTATGACTAAGTGAAGAAAGCCATCTGAAAAGGCTGCACACTGTATGATCCCCACTCTAGCACATTCTGGACATGGCAAGTGTCTGGTGTGGAGTGGTGACTTACCTCAGTTGTGCACAGTCGGTCTCAGATCACACTCCCTGCTCTACTCTTTACCCCCTTCTCACTACTGCACTTGAGTCATCGAAAAAAAATGCAAAAGGCAAATCTATGGAAAGAGTAAAAAGATCAGTGGTCGCAGGGGTTGGGGGATGCAGGGATGGACAGGTGGGGCACAGAGGACTTTCAGGGCAGTGAAACTGCT
>NW_007749329.1:6839-8155 GCF_000696425.1 Galeopterus variegatus | reverse complement strand
ATAATTTAAAATCACTGCACAGCAAAACAACAAACAAAAACAAAACCATAGAGCGATACCACCAAGATGGTGGAATAGATGGTTCCCAGCATTGCTCTCTGTGCCCCCCACAGGAGATCAACTTACAACCACTAAAACACAAAAACTGCCATCTTGAAACCACTGGAAATTGGGGGAAGAGAAGGACAGACCCACTGAGTCCACGAAGGCATGGAAAGCCACAGTGAGTGGCAGGAGGGGTCACTCCAGTCAGTCCCAGCCATTCTCTTGGCCGGTGTGGCACAGCACACAGAGCAGCTACCTGGAAATGACAAAGCCACCGCAGTGCCCTTTGCATAAAGCTCCTTGGAGTCTGCATGGGAGAAGGGTGCCATGACTGTTGGGGGGGAAAAGTATGTGAGAGTGTACACACACACACACACACACACACACACGCACACACATCTCACTTTGGAGTGCCCCATTCCACTCTACAGTCCAGCAAAGCAACTCATAAGCTTCCCCTGCATCCACATAGGAAGGAGGGGCTGCAGCTGACAGGAGAAAGGAGTCACTTCAGAGAGTGCCATCTCCCACCTTCAGAACAAGCACAGCACCCTACACTGAGAGAGCCACTGGATCTGCTGTCTCACAGATGAGAGGAGAGAGTAGGAGGGGGGTGTCTAATTTGCCCAGAGGTCTGTGAGTGTTTGCAGGGGACTCGTGAAGGGCCTGCCCCATGGGAAACAATTGGAGTGCCAGGGCATGGGGGTGGTGACCCACCAGCGGAGCATTGGGGTGCAGCCTTGGCAGCTGATCTGCCTCCTGATGAGCACAGGCACCACAAAGTGGACACTTGTCAGTGTGATAGAACTGTGGGGGCACAGATCCTGGGAAAGACTCAATCCCATGCCGGATTTTCCACACAGTCCAGTTGGATTAGTTGATACCCCACATGACCTGGAAGTGACTAAAACACTGACAATTAAAATCCAGTTTGCATGAAAAATTTCCCCCAGTCTGAGAAACAACAGCAAGACAGCAATTGAGTCTAGGGACACATTCAAGTCCTGGTCCCCTCGGGGAGTTTCCCCCAATCTGGGACTTAACAGCATGTATTAGTCCATTTATGCTGCATATAACAAAATACCTGAAACTGGGTGATTTATAAAGAAAATGAAATTTATTGTTTACAGTTTCTGAGGCTGGGAAGTCCAAACTCCATCTTGTGGTGGTGACAGTGACCCAGGGGTCTCACACTGCAGGATGGTGGAAGCAGAGAGAGAGAAAGACAGACTCTTCTCTCCTTTTTTTTTTTTTTTTTTTTTTTTTTTTTT
>NW_007749329.1:1208-6010 GCF_000696425.1 Galeopterus variegatus | reverse complement strand
ATTCAAGCTTCATTGAGTTTTGGGGGGACTTAATTTAATCCACTACAGAGCAGGACAGTAACTTAGTTCCAGTGCAGTGATTAAGTGGTGATGGTTGCTATTAATCCACCACAAAACAAAAAACAGATGAGAGGCAAAGTTCTGATACTGAGCCTGAAAGAGGTAGCTGTGTCCTCAAATGTGCGGACATCAATGTAAAGACACAAGGATCAAGAAAGGACAGAGAAGTATGACACCCCAAAGGAAACCAACAAAGTTCCAGCAGTGGACCCAGAAGAACAGCAGATTTATGAAATGTCTTGATAGAGAATTCAGAATAATCCTCTTGAAAATGTTCAGGGAGTCACAAGAAAATACAGATAGAAAATTAAATAATATTTGGAAAACAATCCAGGAGCAAAATGAGAAATGCGACAAAGAAATAGAATCAATTTTCAGGGCCGGCTGATCAGCCCAGTTGGTTAGAGCACTGCCTTGTAACTCCAAGATCAAGGGTTCAGATCCCTACCAGCCAGCTGCCAAAAATAATAATAGTAATAATAATAATAATAAAGTAAATAAATAAATAGAATCAATTTGTAAAATCAAATAGAACTTCTAGAAATAAAGAATATGCTATCTGAATGGAAAAACATGATAGCTCCAACAGAAGACTTGATCAAACACAGGAAAGAATCAGTGAGCTTGAAGACAGAATATACAAAATTACCCAATCAGAAGAGCAAAAGGAAAAAAAAAAATAAGAAAAAAATGAAACAGGATTACAGTATCTATGGGACACCTTCAAGCAAAATAACTTCCATCTACTAGGTGTACCCAAAGGAGAGGAAAAAGAAGGAGACTTAGAAAGCATATCTAAGGAAATAATGGCTGAAAAGCATATCTAAGGAAATGATGGCCGAAAACTTCTCAAGTATGGATAAAGATGACAGCATCCAGATACAGGAAGCTCAGAGGTGACCAACCAAGTTCACTCCAAAGAGGAGCAGCACCCCAAGGCACATCATAGTCAAATCCTCAAAAACCAAAGACCAAGAAAGAATACTGAAAGTAGCAAGA
This sequence comes from Galeopterus variegatus, assembly GCF_000696425.1. Lineage (NCBI taxonomy): Eukaryota > Metazoa > Chordata > Mammalia > Dermoptera > Cynocephalidae > Galeopterus > Galeopterus variegatus. The sequence continues at coordinate 4,951 of NW_007749329.1, read as the reverse complement.
GAGAAGAAATCCATAACATTCAATAGAGCCCCAATACAGCTCTCAGAAGATTTCTCAGTAGAAACCCTGCAGGCCAGGAGAGAGTGGAATGATGTATTCAAGGTGATGAAGGAGAAAAAGCTGTCAACCAAGAATTCTCTATCCAGCAAAACGGGCAAGATGGTGGAGCAGAGGTGCCCAGGGTGCATTCCCCCAACAGGAAAGGACCAGAACGACTAACAGCTAAACATTGATGGCCACCTCTGTGGGAGAGTGTAGGAGTACAGCAGAGACTGGTGAGATCCCCGTGGAGCATGCATGCCCAGAATGGCAGCAGAGAGAGCAGAGAGAGGCACATGGCTGCAGCTGCCATGTCTCTGACACAGGAGCAATATTCCCTTGTGGGAAAAAGATAGGCAGAGGACCCACACCAACCCCCACCCTCACCACAGAGGCCAGAAGATCCTTGGCAGGAAAAGCCTGGAGCCAAATGTAGAGAGCTGCCTAGAATACACACACTGCATCATTGTAGAACACTAGCAGAGACTGTGCTCTCCCTACGCCATCCTCATGACCCAAGCCAATGCAGGACAGCAGCATCTTGAAACCAGAGCCCTAATGAGAGCACACTCTGCCCTGGGGCCAGTAGCCACAGAGCTTCCCCAGCCTTAAGGCTCTACCCTTGACCCAGAGCACTCACAGGAGAGGCTACAATGCCCTGATCCTGGCTTGAAGCCTGGGCTCACATTGGCGGTGACTCTAGTTCTGCAGTCTGAGAAGCCAGCCCTAGAACTGCTGAATGGATCCACCCCCACATCCCCAGCCAGAAATAAGATGGCAGACCCTCCTCAGGTGTACCACCCCCTATTTCTTCCCCTCACCCCCAGCCCTGCCAGCTGATGGAGTTGTGTGCACCTGAGCCCCCAACCTGGAAAAACAGCTCATTGATCTCTACCCTAATGAATATGCCCTTGGGCTGGTGGAAGTAAAGTGCATCCATCCCCTCCCAGAAAAAGTGGCCAGGCAGTTCTTTCCTGAATAGTCTCACCCAGCAGCCTTGCCATCAGTTCCAAAAGCAGCTGGACGAGCCCCTTCACTGCAGGCCTTCCTAGTGGCCCCGCCAACCGCCCAGGAAGCAGCTGGGCAGGCCCGCTCTCTGCAGGCCTGCCTAGCAGTCCCACCCACAATTTGAGAAGCAGCTGGATGGGTCCCCTCGTTGCAGGCCTGCCTAGAGGCCTTGCCAACTGCCTAAGAAGTAGCTGAATGGGCCCCCACAGCAGCCCCACCTACTGGCCTCACTCACTAACTGAAAAGCAGTTCAGCACCTCCACCCTCGGCAGACCAGCTTCTGAACTGCCAAGGGAAGCACGATCTCACATCAGGCCCCAAGAAATGACATGGCTGAAGGACCACTGGCAGACCCACATTCAGCTAGTTGAGCCAAAGGACATCCATGCCCCTGACTGAGAGAAACAGCTCAGCTGTCATGTCCCTGGAAGACCCACTCCTGACTCTTTTTTTTTTTTTTTTTTTCTTTTTGTCTTTTTTACTGACCGGTAACGGGATCGCAACCCTCGGTGTCGCGCCCGTACCGGGGACCGGCAATGGGATCGCAACCCTCAGTGCTACGCCCGCACCGCACTCAGCCAGTGAGCGGGAACCAGTCTCCACATGGGATCCGAACCCTCAGCGGGAGCGCCGCCGCACTCCCAAGCGGCGCACTTCTCCAGTGTGCCACCAGGCTGGCCCTACTCCTGACTCTTTGAGCCATCACATGCACATGCATGTGAGTGACCAACAGCTTGGCTGACATGCCCCTGGTGGGCCCACCCTGGGTCAGAGACCCTGCCACTGGCAAACCAGTGCCAGAGACCCTGACACACCATATGCCCACACCCCCATCCTGAGAATCAATGCAGCAACTACATCCCCAGTGAGCCAGCTCCTGAGACAACTGCCCCACAGGGTCCATGTGCACACCCCCAACCTGTGAACTAACCCAGTGATATCTCCCCAAATAGCCAAAGCAATCCCAAGCAAAAAGAACAATATGGGAGGGATCACACTCCCTGACTCCAAAATATACTCCAAAGCTATAGTAATCAAAACAGCATGGTACTGGCACAAAAACAAACACAGGCCAATGTAACAAAATAGCGAATTCAGAAATAAATCCATGTGCCTACAGCCAACTGATTTTGAAAAGGGAGCCAAGAACACACATTGGGGAAAGGACATTTTCTTCAATAAACGATGCTAGGAAAATTGGAGATCTGTATGCAGAAGAATGAAAACTTGACCCCTCTCTCTCACCATATACGAAAATCAACTCAAAATAGATTAAAGACTTAAATGTAAGACCAGAATCAACAAAACTTCTAGAAGAAAACATAGGGGAAACGCTTCAGGACACAGGTCTGGGCAAAGATTTTATGAAAATACTTCAGAAGCACAGGGAACAAAAGCAAAAATTAACAAATGGGATTATATCCAACTAGAAAGCTTCTGCACAGTAAAGAAAATAGTCAACAAAGTGAACTGACAACCTGTAGCATGGGAGAAACTATGTACAAATTATGCNATGGGATCCGAACCCTCAGCGGGAGCGCCGCCGCACTCCCAAGCGGCGCACTTCTCCAGTGTGCCACCAGGCTGGCCCTACTCCTGACTCTTTGAGCCATCACATGCACATGCATGTGAGTGACCAACAGCTTGGCTGACATGCCCCTGGTGGGCCCACCCTGGGTCAGAGAAGCAGCACAGAGACCCTGCCACTGGCAAACCAGTGCCAGAGACCCTGACACACCATATGCCCACACCCCCATCCTGAGAATCAATGCAGCAACTACATCCCCAGTGAGCCAGCTCCTGAGACAACTGCCCCACAGGGTCCATGTGCACACCCCCAACCTGTGAACTAACCCAGTGATATCTCCCCAAATAGCCAAAGCAATCCCAAGCAAAAAGAACAATATGGGAGGGATCACACTCCCTGACTCCAAAATATACTCCAAAGCTATAGTAATCAAAACAGCATGGTACTGGCACAAAAACAAACACAGGCCAATGTAACAAAATAGCGAATTCAGAAATAAATCCATGTGCCTACAGCCAACTGATTTTGAAAAGGGAGCCAAGAACACACATTGGGGAAAGGACATTTTCTTCAATAAACGATGCTAGGAAAATTGGAGATCTGTATGCAGAAGAATGAAAACTTGACCCCTCTCTCTCACCATTCTTCAATAAATGGTGCTAGGAAATTGGAGATCTATATGCAGAAGAATGAAAACTAGACCCCTCTCTCTCAGCACATACCAAAATGAACTCAAAATAGATTAAAGACTTAAATGTAAGACCAGAATCAACAAAACTTCTAGAAGAAAACATAGGGGAAACGCTTCAGGACACAGGTCTGGGCAAAGATTTTATGAAAATACTTCAGCAGCACAGGGAACAAAAGCAAAAATTAACAAATGGGATTATATCAAACTAAAAAGCTTCTGCNAAAATGCTCAACATCACTAATCATCAGAGAAATGCAAATCAAAACTACCATGAGATATCATTTCACCCCAGTTAAAATGGCTATTATCAAAAAGACAGAAAATAAAAAGTACTGACCAGGGTGTGGGGAAAGGGGAACTCATTCATTGTTGTTGGGAATGTAAATTAATACAAACGTTATAGAAAACAGTATGGCGATTTCTCAAACAACTACAGATAGCGCTGCCACACAATCCCGCAATCCCACTGCCGGACAT